>NC_090396.1:62745954-62938454 GCF_036365525.1 Heterodontus francisci
CTAGGTTCCATTGTTTCAACCTTCACCACCTGGCTACCACTCTAACAGTGAGGACAGTATTGCTACGTGGAAAGTTCATGTTGAGGAGTCCTTGAAGGGTCCAAAAGCAGACAGCACATATTTGAGGTAATTGACAAAAGAACTAAATGTGAGATGAGGAGAATTTTTTTTTATGCAGTGAATTGTTATGATCTGGAATGCACTGCCTGAAGGCAAATTCAATACTGTCTTTGAAAAGGGATTTGGAAAAATACTTGAAGGGGAAAATTTTGCAGGACCATGGGGAAAGGACAAAGGATTAGGACTAATTGAACAGTGCTTTCAAAGAGTGGGCACAGACACAATAGGCCAAATGGCCTCCTTCTGTGCTTTATCAGTCTATGATTCTATTGAATGGGGCTTGACTCTTCCTTTCTAAAAAGGGAAGGGAAATCAGTGGGAGAGTTACCCTGGCTCTCTCTGCTGTTTGGGAGAGGCTTGAAAGCAGCCCCCTCGTGCTTACTCACTCTACCAGGGAAGACTGTGTATTTAGGAGAACCTAAAAGGAAAGAGAAACAAGAAGCAAATTGAAATGGGCAACCGGAAAGAGAGAAAGGAAAGAGAAGAAAGTGCAGGAGTGTGGCTGGATTGGGGGGATATCTATCCTTTCCTACCCTATGAGTCATGGATTGTATCCAGCCCAGACTGCAGGGTCCAGTGTGAAATGATTGTGGTCAGTTGTGCCTCAATTCCTAACCATCGTTTGTCCACAGCCTGTAAATCAGCATTGAATAACCAGTCTCTCTCTCTCTCACATTGGCTGTATGAATGGGCGTGAGGAGTGGAAATCACACTGCAGGGACTGGTTTACCGAGGCGGGAACGTGGGTGCTTTACTGCAACAGGGATGATGGAGCATTGCGGTGGGAGCAGTTAACTCGTCTTGTGGCCCCATGTGCTATACCTGATCTGGAAATGCCCGATTCTGGCAGTAGGGAGGAAGTAAATGGAAGAATTTAATTTTATAAGTTCTGTATTCAAATGCGACGGAGACTCTTTGAAGACTGCACAAAAAGCAGAATTGCTGTGTGGGTGTGTGTTTATTGAGCCTACCATCAGTGTGTGGGTGGAGGAAAGGGAAGGTAGAAGCAGTCTTAAAATCAAGGCAGATTTCTACAGTATAAATCCATTACGTGATTGCTGCCATTCGTCTTGTCCCAGTAGCAGATGCAGCTGTTTATTGCCACTCGTTCCACTTTGTTTCCAGCTCTTCATGTAAATTAAAAATGTATGAAATGCGCTGAAATAAATAAAAAGCAATCAAAGCTGACTTGATAGTAATTCCTTTCTTCATACAGTAACAGCGACCTAGTTACTGGTAAACTCACTAGGGAGATGGTGGCATAGTGTAATGTTACTGGTCTAGTAGCCTGGACTAATGCTGCAGAGGATTGAGTTCAATCCCCACCATGACAGGGGGGGGAATTTAAATTCAATTAATTAATAAATCTGGAATAAAATGCTAATTTTATTAATAATGATCATGAAACTATTGGTTTGCCATAAAAGTTTATCTGGTTTGCAATCACAAATGACCTTCAGGGGAGGAAATCTGCTATCCTTACCCAGTCTGGCCTACATGTGACTCCAGATCCCTAGCAATTTGGTTGAATCTGAAATGGCCTAGCAAGCCACTCAGTTGTATAACACCAGTACGGAAAAAAGCACTGTGGGTGTACCTACACCACATGAACTGCAGCGTGCGCATCCCAAGAATGAATATATTTAAAATCCAATCATAACTCCATAAAAGGCAAAAAGAAATGTTGAAGGCTGAGTTTGTATAGCATCAGAGTTTAATATGAACTCACAATATATCATACATCTCCCCAGTGAATGGATGATTCCCCATCTCCAGATTCAAGCAAATCTACCTTGACTGTTGCTAAATTATCCAGTACTGAATGCCGGATGAGCAAATGTTTCTTCCAATTAAATATTGGGAAGATTGAAGCCATTGTTTTTGGTCCCTGCTCCAAACTCCATTCCCTAGCTATCAACTCCATTCCTTTCCCTGGTAGCAGTCTGAAACTAAACCAGTCTGTTCGCAATCTTGGTGTCACATTTGACGTGTGATCAGCTTCTGAACTCATATTCGCGGCATCACTGATTGTCTATTTCCACCTCTGTAACATCACCCGACTCCACCCTAGTCTCAGCTCATCTGCTGCTGAACCCCACAGTTGTGCCTTCGTTACCTCTATACTTGACTATTCCAACTCACTCATTGCTGGTCTCCCACATTCTACCCTTCATAAACTTGAGGTCATCCAAAACTCTTCTGCCTGTGTCTTAACTCACACCAAGTCCCATTCCCCCATCACCCCTGATCTTGCTGACTTCCATTGGATCTCAGGTAAGCAATGCCTTGATTTTAAAATTCTCACTTTATTTTCAAATCCCTCCATGGCCTCGCCCCTTCCTATCTCTAATCTCCTCCAGCCCCACAACCCTCCGAGATATCTGTGCTCATCTGATTCTGGCCTCTTGAGCCTCCCCGATTTTAACCGCTCCAACATTGGTGGCCTTCACCTGCCGAGGCCCTAAGCGCTGGAATACCCTCCCTACACCTCTCCGCTTCTCTACCTTGCTTTTCTCCTTTAAGGCACTCTTTTTAAAACCTACCTCTTTGACCTAGCTTTTGGTCATCTGACCTAATATCTCCTTATGTAGTTCGGTGTCGTATTTTAGAAACATAGAAAAATAGGAGCAGGAGTAGGCCATTCGGCCCTTCGAGCCTGCACCGCCATTCAATACGATCATGGCTGATCATCCAAACTCAGTACCCTGTTCCCACTTTTTCCCCGTATCCCTTTATCTCTTTAACCCTAAGAACTATATCTTTGTTTTATAATGCTCCTGTGAAGTGCCTTGGGACATTTTATTATGTCAAAGTCGCTATGTAAATACAAGTCGTTGTTATTGTTGACCCAGGGCTTTGTTAATACTGTTGGTGTTTGGATGTCAGGGGATTGGGTTTGGCAAAACTGATCCTCTGAGATCCTGACCCTTCCTACAGGCAGTTCCTACTCTCTGTTGGGAAATACGTGGAAGGGGTTGGGAAGGCAGGATAAATATCAGCCAGGGTTCCTGCTCCTGTTGTCTATCTGTGATCTGTGCTGGAGAGCCTGCAAGTGTCAACCTTGAATGAGGATCGTGAGATGCCCTACTGACATAGAGGTTCACCCAGTGGCGCAATCAGCAAAATGCAGCCAGATTGCACTGGACACGGCACTGGTTTTGACTGAGTTGAAGTTACGCTGAAATTTCCAGGCAACCTCATTAGCATCAGTCTGAACCTAAAACCTTCCATGAATCAGAGCAATCAAGCAGCGTAATCGATTGGTGATTGGAACTGGGCATCCTCCAACATCACAAATAGGAATGGGATTGCAGGAAATGAACCATTCTTTAACTGACTGACTGATTTAATGCTTTGGCTCTTACTTTTTAATTGGCTTCAATTGACTGCTCTGTTTTGCCTTTGGTGCATAACCAACAGTCAATTGAAACCACACAGGTGTGCCCTGCTCTGTTGTCATCGAAGAATTTAGACTAATTTAAGCTGAATTTAAAGTTATTACAGCAACAATGTGAGAAACAGATCTGGATCAGTGGCTTCAATTGATGGCTGGTCACTGCAGATACAGCTGAAGAGCACTGGATTAATGTGACCACGATTACCTGCGTGCATTTGGATGCAAAGTGATGAACACTGCTGAACAGGCGCAATTGCTGGAAACTCGCTATTCCAACCTGTAGGCATGGCCAGTTCCGTGGGTGGGACTGATTTGGGCGAATGGACCTTTGAACCAACGTAAAAGATTGTGGATACTCCAGCTTAAAATGGTTATGGGCGTAACGAGCAGTAGATGCTAACCCAATTAATAACATCATATCTGAGACTAACAGAGATTTTGCTAGCCAATGGTGTAAAGGGATATGGAGCCAAGGCAGGTGGATGGAATTAAGATACAGATCAACCATGGTTTCGCTGAATGAATTGTCCCTGTTCCTATTGTTCCTGACTCACTTATGTTTGAAATTCCACGATCTTTAGCATTATTTCATGTAGATTATACTGATATCTGGGTGGAAATCATGTGGAAACCCCAGGTTCCATTGTCCTGGCTTCTACAGGGAGACTGGTCACTTGGCTGAGGGACTGGATGCTTACCCAGCACCTGTGTATCTGAACCCCAGCAATAATCAGAGCCTAAAGAGATGAAGAGAGAATAGATCTTCAGTGGTTTCATTCTCCCCAAGCTCAATGCTGCCAAAGAAAACCAGAAGCTGCACAATAATGTACAAAGTTTATTTCAATCCATTGCTGATTAGGAACCAACAAGCACAGAAATAGCCAATTCATCTTGCACCAGAGTGGCTCATTCTGACACCCTGGACGAAGCACAATTGTATGGAGTAGGGCCGGGAATATGGATCAGTAACACTGGCTGGGGGAGAAAAATCAATCTTATTTTTCTTGCGGTAAGTCACCACTTCATTACATTTCAGTGACTGAAATTTGTTCAATGCTTGTTCTCCCCTCGGTTGTGCTTTAAAACTCAGAAAACTGCAAATGTTTTTTAAAAATGACACATTTCTGTGTGTTTTTACCCTGTGATGACGTGAGTTGGATTCCTTGTTTTTCTCCATCTGGTTTAAAAAGGTGACACATTTCAGCAGGTAGGTTTCACGTCAAGAGACATTTGTTCTGACAGTAGGAATCTCCATCTGGTACTGTCAAACAGCCGTTGAGCTTCCCACTCCTTTTCTATTTTTGTGTTAACTTTCTGTGCTCTTTCTTAGATACTTGTGCCAGGTAAAATTCCCCAAGCAAGCTGTGAGCAATGCTTATTATGAACTGTAACCTGTGGGTACCGTGCAATATTACATGGCGACCCCAAACAAGTGTGATATCTGAAAGAGAATTCTGTGCGGAAATGTATTATAATGCACAGCATTAATTATGGCAGAGACTCCCAACACAATGGGATAGCTTCTCTCTCTCTCTCTCTCTCTCTGTCTCTGGAGTTAATGGTTCAGGTGTGAACCCTATGCTTGAACAATGCTGACTGACCAGCTGAGTGTTTCAGCATTTTCTGCATATAGTGACACCACTATTCCTAATCTGAATGGAGATGATTAGGTAATCCCCCCCATAATCATGCTCAAAATGCACACTGCTCTAAGAGACTGGCACTGATTTTACACACAATTTGTATTCTGTAGCTATCCTCCACTCACTGCATTTTGCTGGAAAAATAATCTTGCTGTACTTGGGAGACTGCTGTAATTTCAGTCATGAGCTCAGACACTCTTTGCTGTAGTTTGGGTCATGAGCTCAGAGACTCTGTTTGCTATAGGTCAGGTGCTGAAATGGTTAAAACCACAAGTCCTGACCCACCTCTTACTCATTAGCTCACACAATATTCACTCAATTTCTGTGGCTTTTTTTAATTTCCAGCTTTTTATTGCCAAAATGAAATGAGCTTGGGTGGTCTCAACCTAATATCTAATGTGTGTGGGTCTTTAGTGCAAATTGCTTACAATTCAGCACTAATTGGTAATCCCACGAAAGATTGTAAAGTAGCTGATTTTGGAAATAGCAACACCTCACGGATGCTGCAGGAGGTGCCCTGATTTTGTTTATTGAGGCAGATTGTTCGGGGAGAGTAGCTTTACTGTACACCTAGCCATGGTGTGACTGACCAGGGAGTGTTTGATGCTAACTTGGAATCTGAAACGATGTTCGATTTCCCAGCACTGATCAATGAGTTCAGCAATTCAACAAGAAAGGAGTACCCATTGTGGCATTTCATTTTGAAAATGTATCTGTATTTTTGCATCACTCAATAACATCGGACATCATTCAGTTTAAATTTTGGCAAGAATAGAGGACAGCACAGAGCTCATGAAATAATCTTGGAACCATGTCTAAAATTGGCATGCAGGGACTACTGATTTTTGTGTGTGTCAGATGTTAGAAATGAGAACATACTCTATTCCGCCATGTATCTAAATATTGCACATGGGCTAATATTTACATAGTCTTATAGAACCATAAGCCAATTGCAGAGCCCTAATGAGTACTTCACATAACATGTGCATAAATAATGTCCAAGTTAGAGACCATTTTTTAAATGAACACATCAGTGGAATTAGATTTACAATTAAGCTGAAACAGTGAGCATCTTACACTAGTTTAAACGTTTTCATCTGCAACGCTCTGTTTACCAGGATTTAATGGGACACTGCCTTCCTGACAGATGTGAAAAGTTTATGGAGACAGGAAGAGCTGTGAATTAATTTCATTATGACAGTATTGTACAGTAGGCTTCAAATTATTTAGTCAATTATTCGGCAAGTTTTTTTTTCTATTGATTACTACATTACAGTGGGATTCTTGGAGCCTGATCTCAAATTTCAGAGGTCTTTTCAGAAAAAGTGGTGCTGAGCAACACCACACTAGCTGCATAATTTAAGGGAAACAGTGGAGTCATTCTCAATGCTAAACCAGATTTGGATAATGTAATGCAATGCACAATGGTACAGGAAGCAGGAAGTGTTGTAAATACAATGATGGACACAATCAGCAATGGTTATAAAAAGGAATCAGATTTAAAAGTAATTATTGGCCATTGCCTAAATGTAGCCAGTTCATACGAACTGTTGTCAACAAGGCCACTGAAGTGATAGGAAACACCTGGAAGTCGTACAATTATAATTAAAACAGGTTATTATAATCTATGCACTGCTTGTTAAGGCTACATTTGGAATAATGCAGAAACTTCTAATCACCATACTATCAATGGGATATTGACTCATTGAGGATGCTGAGAATGATGAGGATTTTTCTGGGAGGACACTGGATTATAAAGTATGAAGAGTCGTAGAATTGAATTTGTCTGCATTGGTGACGTAAACCATGTCTCTAAATGCTAAGAAGGCAGATAATGGAGATAAAAGCAGTCTATTTGGCTTAAATTACTGTCAAAGAATGAGTTAACAAGAGTGCAAATTTCTCAAGTCCCAGTAAAGCTGAATATTTGAAATGAAGTCACCCTATTAAAGAAAGACTTGCATTTATATAGCGCCTTTCGCAATCTCAGGGCCTCCCAGCCCACTTCACAGCCAGTGAGTTACTTTTTAAAGTGCAGTCATTGTTATGATTGTAGGAAACGTGGCAACTAATATATGCACAGCAAGATCCCAGAAACAATAATGCAATAAATAACCAGAACCTATTTTTTAGATGTTGGTGAAAGGATAAATTTTGGCCAGGAGACCGACAGAAAATTAAAGTTGTAATTCTGGGTCCATGTTTCATCTGTAGAATATCATTGGTCGGGGTGAATAATGTTGCATTAATATCTTTAGTGTTTTTGGTCGATTACCTTTAGGGGCACGGTTACATCTCATAGCGAGTGAATTTGGAAGTGCTTACGGAATCCTCATCTGGAGGATTTATCTCTCAAATATCTGCTCTTACTTTTAATTGAGTTTTACACCATCAACCCACCAGAAGATTTTCGGAGTCTCCCCCTCCACTACTTGCAGTTAAGTGAAGTCAGGAGCAGATTATAGTTTTCCCTCTCTGTGTCATTATTGTTATCATGTAGCAGGAGCAACACAGGATGGAGTAAGGAGACTCAGGCACCATTTAAAGAGAATGCAGTTCACCAGGTACTCCCCCCGTGGAATATACAGGTAACACAGACCATATAAGGTTCTCTCTGAGGAATTCTGCATCAGAGTGTGCTTCACCAAAGAAACAGTAAGACATCTCTGTGTCCTGGTGTAGGAAGACTTGAAGCCATTTTCATGTTTCGCACTGTTTTTATCTTCCTCCATTCACAGCCCTAAGAGAAGGCTCAATGAACCACCCCTCCCTCATGCCCAGGACCAGAGATTTCCCAAAACACTGAGTGTGAAGTGCTTACTGAGACAGGTTAACAAATTGCCCATCATTTAGACTTCAGGGATGCTATATCAAAGCTTAACTTACTAGCATTTTAGCCACCTTTTATATTAGCCTTTTTTTTTAAAAAAAGTGTGAATATGCCTTGTTTTAAAAGCCAAGAACTAACTGTAACTCTTTACCCAGATTGTTCCTGTGAGAAAATGGCCAACAAATGAACCCTAAGCCGTTATAATGCTGCTGGGTTAACAACGTGATCCCTCCACTCCCATCACATTCAGGTCCTTGAGGCCAAGAGCCTTTCCAGATGGAGGGAGTTGAGTAAGCTCCTAGGTCGCTTCTGTGCTTCTCCAGGTGGCCAGTTACACAGTGAGCTAGTTGCCCCACTGCCCTTCAAGCAGAGATTGATACACGTGACACAGAGAAGAAATAGTCAACGTTAACAGAGCCCATTTCTTCTGCACCTTGGTGTCCCCTCAGCACCGTTGTGAAAATTGCACCAAAGCAGTGAGTGACATAGGCTCTAAATGGAAATAAAAGACGGAAAATAGATAATTTTAGGCATTGGAACAGAGGCCTGTATACTGCACCTTGTATTGAGTATCCAAAGCTATGCTGAGCTCTGCCACCATACGGGAATGATCAGCAACAGCAGCAAAGTTTTGCTCCTCCACTTATTTCCCCCTTACCCACTAGTTGTGTAATGTCATTGAGCAGAGCTTACTGCAGCAGTGGAGTGGCGTCAGGTGTGGCCAGAAACTAATTGGGATTTTGTGCATTTTTGCTGGCAAAACAATAGTGTGATCTTCCTCGCCAGCTATTTCTCTCGTAGTCTGTACCAAAGACCATCCCTGTAAGCAAGCCCTTGGTTGCTACAAACTGAGTGATTTTATGTACACAATATCTGGTCATGTAGCATTGCCTTGGGGTAGCTTGTCTGGTGAATTGCCATGAGTTCTCTCATGTCCTCCTGGTCTCCAGATAGTTGTCTGAGTGGATGAGAGTGAATGAAAGAAATGCATGTGTGTTTTCCTGTGTTTTCTCTCTTTAACTTCAACTAAGGACATTGTAACTCAGTATTTGAATTCCATTTATTACGGACTTTACTTCAACCTCCCAACTCTTTTTTTCCCCTCTGTATCTATCTGTGTGTGCGCGCCTCTTGGTATGAATGTGAGCGTGGATGTGTCCTTCCTTGCCACTTGCACAATTCTGGTCCTGGAATGGCTGTTTCAAAGTCAGAGGGTGTCGATGGCTTTTGATCACCACTATTGACAAAATCCATTCCAGGAAATTGAATCAGAGCACAGCCCTATTGTTCTTGCTAGACTAGGTAATTACCTCTGTCTCCCAGCCTGCCTTTGTCTTCTCTTATGAAAATGGTGCGTGACCATCTTTAGCTGTTCTGTTCTTTTTTCAAAGTTATTTATAATGTCCATTAAAAAGTCTCAAGCAGAGTTCCATACAACAAAATTAATATTTTCCATTTGGCATGTGGGGTTTCCATCATGCCTCCATACCACGTCGAATGAAATACGATAATGGGGAGCATTTCATTGTAAGTTAGAAAGACAAAACATAGGAAAACCCACATGCATTTCTTTCATTCACCCTCATCCGCTCAGATATCTTAAAATTGCTTCAGCTTGTCTTTTCTCTGCAGTAATGTTGTTTTAAACTGTCCTTTTCCTTTGAGGTGGGTCTGAGATGGTTAGGTGTTGCCCAATGGGTTTAAAGTTTCTTTAGTTTCAGCTTTAATAAGCTGGGATTGGGCATCCCAATTAAAGGCCTGCTCAGGTCAGGGAGAAAAAAAAACCCGACCCAAACCCGACAGAACCACAAGGGACCCGAGCTTGACCCAGCCCGAAGTCCTTCCATTTTTTTCCCGCGCCCGACCCGACCACCGGAATGTTCACTTTACCTACCTTCCAATTCCGAATTATTATACAGTACTGTATGTGTGTAGACTAGAGTCCTGACAGTGATCATTTTATATTTTTTATATAAATACTGTATATTTTATAATAATTAAACACTCAGAACCTTCCTGGTCTCTGCATCTCAGCTGCTCACTGGATAAACTTGCAGCAAGTATTTCAACCTGTAAAGCAGGAGTCTAGGTAATGTATAATGATATTTTCTGAGCCTTCGGGCAATTGCTGTGTTTATTTTAAGCAATACTGGTACAGGGTGGCACAACCTGTCTGGGCACAACTCCATGGGTTTCTGTTTAATTTGTGACCAAACAATCAATAACTTTGGTCGTTTAAAAAGATGAAGATTGGAGCCACATTCAAGTCCAATTTATACTGTGTGTGTCCAACCCGACACGGACCCGGTTCCACCCGACCCGAGCCCGATAAACGGACCCGGAAGAGCGACCCAATCCAACCCGAACCCGACACATGCCGTCGGGTTCAGGTCGGGTGGCAGGCCTTTAATCCCAATAAACATATGGTTTTTGGGGGAGTTTGGAGTTCAAAGTTCCATCATTGTCTAGAGTGAGTTCTCTTTTGTGCAGCAGCTTTAACCCCTTAGCTGTTGTTTCTGCATCATGTGGTTGCAACTCTTTGGGCTCCAGTACCCTTGCCATCTTCTCTCCTTAGGGGAGTATTGGGTGATGAGTGAGTTTTAAACCCCTGAGAGCTGTTTGAAATTTCCTGTGGGCCTTTGTTCTGATTGGGGTCTGCAGGGAGATTGTTGGGTTTAATTAGCTCTGGGCTTGAGCTCTGATCGTGGGAGACTGCAGTGGGTGGATCCACTCTGACCTCACTTTCAGTGCTGTCGTGAGTCATACACGGGTTGCTCCCTTTAGGGCATTTTTGTTCCCCTTTTCTCCTGACTGTGGGGGGGCGGGGGGGTCACTTTGTTAATCTCCCCCATGTCCTCTGGGACATTCCTGCTACAGATTCCACTGCACACCCCTGCGGCACTTTGACTAGGTGACTTATCACCCTCACTGTTATCTGCCCTCTTGAGGACTTTCTTTGTCCGTGCAGGTTTCTGCAAATGCTGTTACCAGCCCTGGTAGGGTGTTTCTGTTGTCTGCATTTACATAGGAGGGTATGGGGTCTAATTTTCCCAGCATTTCAGGGTTGGCTGACCGGACAGTAGTGAATTCCATTTGGGAATCCTCCTTTAATCTGTCCCCTTTGTCCTTTTTGTCCCCTTCCTCTCTAACTGTCTGCCAGACCTGTGCCTGTCTGTCCTCTTTTGTTCTTGACAGGGGTCCCTCACAATTCACCAGCCCTCTGCTGGAGGGTCCTCCATACGCTGGTACAGGAATTAGGGATACAGATTTCACTACAGGTTGTGGCTTCCCCTCAACCTCACACATGTGGCAACTCCGAGAGAACTCCACTATATCTTTGTGGAGTTTTGGCCAGTCAAACTGTTGTTCTGTGCGGGCTTTGGTTTTTCGGACACCAACATGTACAACCATTGTAGGTTCATGGGCCACTCTTAATATTTCCACCACTAACTGGTGAACCACTGTCCACTCTTTGTCCTCAGGTCTGTGAGGAGAACTCCATTTCCTCATCAGCACCTCATCCTTTAAATAGTAGCAATCTGGGACTCCGTCTGCTTCAATTTCAGTCTGGGCTGCCTGTGCTAACTCTTTCAATACTGGGTTGGCTCGCTGAGCCTCAACTAGTGAAGATTCATTTAATCCATTCCTTGGGTCTTCTAACTTTACAAAGAAAGTCTCAGATAGGCAGATCTCATGGTCATCTGCCTGCAGTGCCCATTCAGTCTCCTCTGGGGGAGCTGGTTTGGCCATGGCCCGAGTCAGTACACAATCAGGGGAAATGCAGGGGATCGTCTCCTGCCACTGCCCTGTCTCTCTGACCTCCTTCTGTCTCTCTTTCACTACTGGGGAAGCTACCACCTTCACCCCGCCAGATCATTACCTCGGAGCAGGTCAACCCCATCCACAGGCAAACTAGGGGCAATCCCTATGGTCACCGGTCCCGAAACTAGGTTGCACTCCAAGTGCACCCGGTGTAAAGGTACGGGCGTACACTGCCCTCCAATACCATTCACTGCCATCCTCGCACTCTCTGGGGGAAAGGTCATGCCTTTTCCCAGTAAAGGGATCTGGTGGCCCCTGTATCCCTGAGTATGATGATGGGCTTTCTTGCCCCACTTGAGGGGTATGGGGTTACTCTCCTTTTGGATACAAAATCCCGATAACCTACAGGGATCTTATTAAATCCTCCTGCACCTACGGCAGTAATTTTTCTGGGTCTTACTGCTATTGCAGTTAAAGCCACTACTTGTTCTGCTGTGCTTTGCACCAAGGTCCCTTCTCCTGCACTGGGTGAGTGTGCCCTGATTTAACCCTACAGGCTTTCCCCGTAGTTTCCAGCAGTCAGCTCTGAGGTGAACTGCCTCGTTAACATGGAAATGCACAGGTCTCTGGGTCTCACTCCTGCTTTCAGCACGATCGTTCTTGGCTTGAGGAGGGCCCCCTGCGTGTTCCACTTTTCTTTCTCTCCCAGGACTGCTTGGGCTCCTATCCCTCTCCCACCTTCCTTCCTTTTCAGGTTTGTGGGGGTGACTAGGAAAGGTTTTTCTCTGGGGAACCGGCTTGTATATGAGAGCGAACTCATCAGCCAGAACTGCGCCTTGCCTCGCTCTGTGCACTTTATTGTTCCTCCACATGGGTCTTTATGGAGAGTGGGAGAGAGTTTTCAAATTCCTCGAGAAGAATCACCTCTCTGAGGTTTTCATATATGGGCTGCACTTTAAGGGCCCTCGACCACTGCCAGCTGCTTACTTCTCTCAAACCCCAGGTAAGTTTGTTCAGCTTGTTTCCAGAGGAATTTCTGGCGGTAGGCTTCCGGTACTAGCTCATATGCCCCGAGGATAGCATTTTTAGTCAATTCATAATTTAGTAAACTTTCATCTGGGAACAGAGAATAAACCTCGTTGACTTTTCCTTTTAGTTTGCTTTGCAGCAGGAGGGTCCAGCTCTTGGCCGGCCATTTTAACTACCTTGCAAACTTTTCAAAAGTTGCAAAAAATGCTTCCGTGTCTCCCTCATTGAACTTTGGGATCAATTGGGAGAATTTTAAAAGCTCAGCACATGGCCAAGAGTTAATTGTAGCTTCCATATTGGCCATTCACTGGGGTTACTCTGCCACCCTCTAGCTAATTCAAGCTGCCGGAGCTCTCTTTCCTCCTGCTCCTTCTGGAAAGTTCATTCTCTCTCTCTCTCGTCTCTCTCTTTCTTTCTCCTTTCTCTTTTTCTTTGTCTTCTAATTCAAGTTTCCTTTGTTCCAATTGTATCTTAGCTAACATTACCCTGTCTGAATCGGATTCCAACCCTGTCTCTAACTCTTCAGGTTCGAAGAAAAAATGGTTGGTCACAAGTCTTATGAGTTCGGATTTCCTAGCTTCAGCACGGAAGGTGATCCCACACTGCTCAGCCATATTCCTCAACTCTTCCACAGGTGGTGCCTTTAACTTATCCCAAGTTACTTCACTCTGGCATGGGGAGGTACTGGCTTTAAATGTGGACATGTTAACATTCTAGCAACACAAACCACAAGAAAACCTGTATTGAAGTCTTTTCTTTTTTGATTGGGATCAATTTGATTTCCCACTTCCAATTTCTCGTTTGTCTGTGGGTCCAAATTTCTGTTACGACCAGGTGAGGAAGGTGTCTTGGGCTCCCCTTTCGCCCCTTCTCTGGTTTGACCACAACAGGGTTTATTTTTTTAACACAATGATTTAGCTTACCACCTCAGTGAGCCCTTGCTCACTGTTCCTCTAATTATAATTGTAAATGAACCAATCAGACAGGTTTTCTTGAGTTTAAACAAGAAAGATGTAAGCTTATTAACCCTATCACTCTAAACCGGTTAAAATGACTAAAATACGTGACAGTCCATGCTCACATTCACACACACACACACACACACACACACACCACACACTACACATCACACACATCACACACATCACACACAACACACACAACACACACATCACACACACATCACACACACATCACACACACACAACACACACACAACACACACACACACACACACAACACACACACACAACACACACACACAACACACACACACACACAACACACACACCACACAACACACACACCACACAACACACACACCACACAACACACACACCACACAACACACACACACAACACACACACACAACACACACACATAGATACAGAGGGGAAAAAAGAGTTGGGAGGTTGAAGTAAAGTCCGTAATAAATGGAATTCAAATATTTAATTTTAATGTCCTTAGTTGAAGTTAAAGTCTTGAAGTCCTCGCTGGACCATGCACAATTCAGGCTTGCTCCTCTGGTCCCGGAAGGCTGAAGAGGGGCTTTATCCATCTTCTTGGTTTTGACTAACGTTCTGTAGTCTTGAGCCTCAGTAGCTGCCACCGAGGATTCCCTAGACTTTTCTGGAGAGATAGACAGAGAGAGAGGTGCTTTCTTCTTGGAGTTCAGTTACTGTCTCCTTTCTGTCATAGGCACAATTCACAACTCAGTGTTACACCAGCAGGTATATCATGTGACCACCTCTTTGTTTGAAAGCAGAAGTTTCTGGAAGGATTTTTTGAAATTTAGAGCTCTTTAGACATACGTGTTGGCGGGGGAAGTGGGGTGATTGGCTTTTTCAAAGTCAAAGGGTGTTGATGGTTTTTGATCACCGCCATTGACAAAATCCATTCTAGGTAATTGATTCAGATCCTATTGTTCTTGTTAGACTAGTTAATTACCTCTGTCTCCCAGCCAGCCTTTGTCTTCTCATATGCAAATGGTGTGTGGTCATCTTTAGCTGTTCTGTTCTGCTTTTTTAAAAAGTTATTTATAATGTCCAGTAAAAAGTCTCAAGCAGGGTTTCATACGACAAAATTAATATTTACCATTTGGCATGTGGGATTTCCGTCACACTTACACCTTCTCAAATTCCTAAATATTAAAAAATAGTGACACTTCACTACCTCTGCTATTAATACTGAGCCTGGACAGACATCCATAATATTCACGGTGGGCCGAAAGGCCTGTATCTATGCTGTACGACTCTATGACTCTAATATTAACCTTATTCATGAGGTTGCATCTGCCCACCACTGGTAATCCCGAGGCCTGGATTAAAATGATGCAGAGACTTGAGGAAAGATGTGATCACAGTAGAGAAGGTACATAGGCAATTTATAAGGATGTTGCCAGGGATGTAGAATTTTAGCTTTATTTTATTTATTGACACAGCACTGAAACAGGCCCTTTGGCCCACCGAGTCTGTGCTGACCATCAACCACCCATTTATACTAATCCTACATTAATCCCATATTCCCTACCACATCCCCACAATTCCCCTACCTATACTAGGGGCAATTTATAATGGCCAATTTACCTACCAACCTGCAAGTCTTTGGCTGTGGGAGGAAACCGGAGCACCCAGCGAAAACCCACACAGTCACAGGGAGAATTTGCAAACTCCACACAGGCAGTACCCAGAATTGAACCCGGGTTACTGGAGCTGTGAGGCTGCGGTGCTAACCACTGCGCCACTGTGCCGCCCAATCTTTAAGGAAAGATTGGATAGGCTGGGGTAGTTTGGAACAGAGGAGGCTGAGGGGAGATTTAATTGAGGTGTATAAAATTGTCAGGTGCCTAGATAGAGTGGATAGGAAGGACCTATTTTCTTTAGCAGAGAGATCAATAACTGGGGGACACAGATTTAAAGTAACTGGTAGAAGGATTAGATGGGAGTTGAAGAAAAATATTTTCACCCAGAGGATGGTGGGGATCTGGAACTCACTGCCTGAAAGGGTGGTAGAGGCAGAAACCCTCATTGTATTTGAGAAGTACTTGGATACGTCACTAGAAGTGCTGTAACCTAAAGGACTCCAGACTAAGAGCTGGAAAATGGGATTAGACCGAATAGCTGTTTCTTGGCTGTCAAAGACACAATGGGCTGAACGGCCTCCTCCTGCGCTGTGAATTTCAATGATTCACTGTGTTTTTACACACTATCTCCAAACAGGCTGTAGCACAATGGTGAAAGAAGGCCAGGCAAGCATGAAGCATGCAGCCTAGGAAATACTTCATGTAATCTTTTGGAGTTGGAAATGGAACATTAGAAAAACAAAAGTGGGGGGAGAAATGCAACTTGTGCCCAAAACGTGTACAAAGTCTGCTCATCAGTCTGTGCCAGCCTGAGGCTTGGGACAAATTTGGCTTTAGAGCCATTATTAAATGTTCCCAGTGAGCTATAGGCTCCCCGCTACAGCTCGCCGGTTGTGGAGGGCAGAAGAACAGCCAGCAGCAAGCTAGAGTTTAAAGGGCGCCGATGAGGCTGCCCAATGCCTGGTACAACTAGGCATGGCTCGCGCTCCTCCCATTCGCACCTGAAGTTTGCAATCAGGGTTCTACACCAGCGTAGTGGCCTGATTTGCATATTTAAGTAGCCTGCTGTCTGGTTCTGGGCTGCTCTGCCATTTGCAGCCCACCTGGGTATGGAATCAGGTGGGTCCTGAGCATCAACGGAGCAGCTAAGGTCACCCTTTGCAGTCGTGTGCAGCTGCTGACTGCCCCTTCTTTAGGAGTGAAACAGACAGCCAGCTGTTGAATTTCTCCCCCACAATGTCTTCCATAGTCGAAACAAGTTTATTAAATGAATGTGATGGACTCTTATACCCGACCTGGATGGAGACCCCAGGTCATTTGCACATGTTGTCCAACATTACAGTTTCATTTTATTGACTTTGTCTATGTTACTTGGTTTCCATTTATTTGCCAATCAAAACCTCTTTGCTCAGAGTTAATACCTTTTAAGTAGCATGTTACACACCTGACAGTGATGTGTATCCTTTCCAGCATGTCGAAAAACAAATTAGTAACAACCACACTTAAAATGACCAGCCATACCTCAAAAACAGATCATAATAATATATAGACTTTCTTATGGTTTGGATTGTGTTGGAGCTGTTCATATATAGAACTGTCAAAACCAGGTTTTTCAAGAATGTCTAAAGCCATCATCAGACCGAAAGGTCAACACGTAAATGGTATCTTGATGGAAAATTCTGGATTCCTTTTAAAATAGATGGTAGTAAGTAATATTCTCAGATCATTTGAGGAATAATTACCCCGTCCAGCTCCTTGGAGGGATTAACCTACATTGTCCTGCCACTATGAGGGATGATTACCTGCAGGTATAAATACACTCTCTACTCCGTGCTGCATATTATTATCGAATTGTCCGACTCAATAACTGAAGGCTGGAAATGCTGAAAATGTCGTTTGTAATTAAAGGATCATAAGGAAATAACTGAGGGGGGAAAATGGACCACAGCAAGTGGTAAACTGTAAAATAAAACTGCATCTCAGATACGGAAATAGTAAATGAGAAGCGGACATGGATTTCCTTCCTTGTGGAGTGGGGAAAGAATGGTTGATGAACCGGGACTTTTGCCTGTCCTCCTGATTCCAATGTTAACCTCATTTTCTGAGGATGATTGGACAACGCTAGGCGAGCTCCTGGTGGGATTTCTGCCATCAGGAACGGGATGGAGCGGGCTCTTCAAGGGTCGGAAGAGCCATGAAGGAGAATCTCGGTTGAGGTTCCTGTAAACCTCATCCAAGACTGCAGCCTACAAAGAACAAGTGGGCAGCCATTTAAGACTAAGATGAGGAGAAGTTTCCTCACGCAGAGAGTTGTGAATCTTTGAAATTCTGTAACTTAGAGGGCAGTCGATGCTCAGTTGACGAGTATATTCAAGTGTGCGATCAGTGGATTATGGGGATAGAGCGGGAAAGTGGACTTGATGCGGAAGAAAAACAATGGTCTTATTGAATGACAGAGCAGGCTCAAGGCTACTCCTACTATTTCTTGGGCCTCAACTACCTGCAGGCAGGGAAGAAGCAGTCCTGTGGGACAGGTGGAGGGAAATTAAGGCTAGTGTGGAGAAACCTCAATGTCTCCCGATTTTCCACTGCTATCCCACACGATTTTGCGTAGACTCATGGAGGGAAATCCAGCTTGTGCAAACAGCAAAATACAAACCGTCCTTCTAAATTGTTATCCCTATTTTTGTGTCATCTGCAAATCGTGTGCCACCACATCCTAATCCAGATCAAACATAATAAGAAGGCATTGATCCTCAGCACTGTCACTTAAAGAAAAAAAATTGATGAAAGAAAACGATAACAGAGTAACTTTGGAAATTTGGCATCAGTGAGGCAGTTGAAGAGAAATCTCACAATATAACTTTATATAGGGTTGATCAGAGTGCATTGCAGATCGGCAGACAGCTAGAATTTGAAACCAGACAGAAATCTTCATCAAACGTGAGGTGGTGCCAACTAATTGTCTTCCTTCACCATACTAATGGCAAAGGAGGATACTGCTTGTAGCAGGCACATTTGCGTGAATGTGATTTGCCCACTGTGTGACTGTATAATGTGGTAGTTTCATTACAGTGCTCTACTGTGTAACAAGATGGTTCATTCTGTGTAATGACCTTTTGTCCAGTTATTTCCAGCTCCACTTTTTCCTGCTGCTTTATTTAAATTGCAGTCAATGCTTAGTACACCATTTAGAGAGGATTAGAAAGGCTTAAGTACACAAAAGGTAATTAAACATTAACAAGGTGTTATTTACTTACTTAATAATTTATGTTTGTTCTTGTATTCAGTGCACCTTAAGGTGTGAACTAATGAGTTAGCACAGTCATTTCTTCCCAAAATAAACCAAGAATATCAGACTCTATAACCAACAGCTTTGAAATTGATCATGTGAGCAGCTAACAGTTATCGCTCTTTGGCCAATATAAGCAACTGTCCAATTTAAATGTGGATGTTTTAAGTGGTATTTGTTGGCTGAAAAAGTAGCAGAAACTGAATAGTAACAATGAGCATTGCAGCTAGTGCAGTGAAAGTAGATTATAGACCAATGGAATAGCACAGCCTAGTCTGTGGAAGAGCCTGTCACTCCAGAATTGGCCTTTATAGCCACTCCAGGCGCTGCTTCACAAACCACTGACCACCTCCAGGCGCGTATCCATTGTCTCTCGAGATAAGGAGGCCCAAAAGAAGTCTCATCCTCCAGACAGGCCTGTCTTCAAGTACCAAGTACATACAAGGTGACATATCACAGAATTGTTACAGTGCAGAAGGAGGCCATTCGGCCCATCATGTCCACACTGGGTCTCTGAAAGAGCAACTCCCTCAGTTCCATTCCCCTGCCTTCTCCCCATAACCCTGAACATTCTTCCTTTTAATATAATTGTCTAATTCCCTCTTGAATGCTTCAATTGAACCTGCCCCCACCACACTCTCAGGCAGCGCGTTCGAGACCTTAACCACTCGCTGCATGAAAAAAAATTTCCTCTTGTCACCTTTGCTTCTCTTACCAAATACTTTAAATCTGCGCCCTCCCGTTCTCGATCCTTTCACAAGTGGGAACAGTTTCTCTTTATCTACTCTGTCCAGACCCCTCATGATTTTGAATACCTCTATCAAATCACCTCTCAGCCTTCTCTTGGCAAATGATTGGCAAAGTATTTAATTTCAGGATCTTTAGGGGCAACATTCTGAACTAACAGTATGATGTTGACTGATAGCTCATAAGCTTCGACTGAGTACAGAATTAATGAATTTACTCATCAAAGCAACAGAAAAATCCTTTAATGTAGGCTGCATGATGGAGAAGGATTAAAGGGAACACTGCAATATTCTTCAGCCTTTTCTCGCACGTGGAGAGACATTTCCAAAGACTTTACTGTCAGCCTCAAACCTACACCACACACTGGCTGATTAATCACCAAAAATTGACTCGTGTGTGTGTGTGTGTGTGAATTTTTTTTTATTTAAAACTTTTGCAAAAGCCTCCGTGTGGCTCAGTGGGAAACTGCACCCTGGTACCAGCGTAGAACTGAGCCAAAGTAACCAGGAGGGTCCCAGGATCATTTTTTTTACTCTTTCATGGGACATGGGCGTCGTTGGCATTTGTTGCTCATTTCCTAATTGCCCTTGACAACTGAGTGGCTTGCTAGGCCATTTCAGAGGGCAGTTAAGAGTCAAACCACATTGCTAGGCCAGACCAGGTATGGATGGTAGATTTCCTTCCCTAAAGGACATTAGTGAACCAGGTGGGTTACGACATTGATGATATTACTGAGAGTAGCTTTCAATTCCAGTTTTTTAATCAATTAATTTAATTTAAGTTCCACCAGCTGTCGCAGTGGGATTTGAACCCGTGTCCCAGGGTAGTAGCCTGGGCCTTTGGATAATTAGTTCAGTGACATTACCACATTGCCACCATTTCCCCAACGCGCTCATGATGCCTTTCAATGCTGAATTACCTGCAGACACTGACTGTTTATGCTCACACTTGAAGAATGGCCATTTGTGGAATCTTGATCATCAATTCATGTTCCCCCATTGCCTGATGCAACACATCAATGTCCCACATTGAAGCCTCATTTTGGCTTCTTTGTTTTGTTAAATTTCTCTAAGTTTTAGATCGGGAAGTTCATTCAATTACATTCATTAGGTTAGAGAGGAAACATCAATCTTAAGGAGCAAGGTTATGCTGGATATGAATGAAAATGAAGGCAACTCCTTCCTGCCACTAGATGTCAGTAGTTATCACATTGCCCACAAATCTACTAAAGATCTTTAAAGTTCTGAAGACATGTAATGACAGTTAAATGGCAGTGCATCAGTTAATTTTCAAATCCCCTTGTGAATGGAATGCTAATGACTCCCTCTGGTATTTAAGGATTAGCAAACCATAGACAACTTTATTATGTTGATGTTAATGGATTAGATGGATGAAAAATCTTTGTGAATTTTGAAGGCTATTTTCAGACAAGGAAGCTGATTGTATCAGGTAACATGGTAAGAGAGTGAGTACAGGGTACATGATCTTAAATGATCACGGCATTAATTTAATGAAATATACTTTGATCTTCTCAGAATTCAATCTCTTTTTTAATTAGTTGAGAAACAGAGGTGAAAGGTCATGGTCTGTAGTGCAGGATCCCACCAAGATTTAAAAATAGGAGAGATGATGAGATCCTTTAACTCGTGATGTTTAGGTGATAGCAAGGTTGGACTCGAAAGACTGGAAATCTTGTGAGTTCCTTATGGTTTTTAACGTCACAGCCAGTTTGGTAACAGTGTTCTAACTGTTGACAAATATAAATACATCAACAGTCTACACACAATCAAAATCAAATCAGCTGTCATTTATATCCCACAAGATCTATGTTAGAATGTTTGTCACTGTTTCTGCAGTTTTGACAAATTCATTATCATAGTCACAGGAATAAAATTCTGTACATTTCATAATTTTTTCAGATGTGATTTTTAACCAGGAGTTCCCATTAATCAATAATGAGCAAGAATAATTTCAAACAAACAATTTCGAAACATCTTGAAATGTTCCATTGCCTTCACTGTTGTGATGGTCTGTTGGATGTGTGGGAATAGAATGTAGATGAGTGCGAATTCGGCTGCTGTGCTGCACAATGCTTATTAGGACTGACCTTCTAAGCATTAATGTCCCATTTCATTCATTTCCCTTTCCACGTTTTGCTCCAGAATATCTGTTCACTCGTTTAAAAAAAAAAGCCCTTGCCACCGTATTGTGGATGATTGCAGTGACATCCTAGCCTTGGTAGAAACTTGGCTCGAGGTGACAGCACTTTGCCCTTACTACAGACTTGCCAGCCTGACCCCCTGTCTATACCATCTGCATTGCCCAGAACGTCACCCATCTACAAGGCACAAGTCAGGAATACTCTCTACTTGCCTGGATGGGTGCAGCTCCAACATCAATCATGAAGCTCGACGCCATCCAGGACAAAGCAGCCCGCTTGATTGGCAGCACATCCACAAACATTCACTCTCTCCACCACTGACGCACAGTGGCAGCAGTGTGTACCATCTACAAGATGCACTGCAGCAACGCACCAAGGCTCCTTAGACAGCACTTTCCAAACCCGCGACCTCTATCACCTAGAAGGACAAGGGCAGCAAATACATGGGAACACCACCACCTGCAAGTTCCCCTCCAAGTCACACACCATCCTGACTTGGAACTATATTGCCGTTCCTTCACTGTCGCTAGGTCAAAATCCTGGAACTCCCTTCCTAACAGCACTGTGGGTACCTACCTCACATGGACTGCAGCGGTTCAAGAAGGCAGCTCACCACCACCTTCTCAAGGGCAATTGGGGTTGGGCAATAAATGCTGGCCTAGCCAGCAACGCCCACATCCCACGAATGAATAACAAAAAACACTGCAGTAGCCGGGTGGCCCTCTTCAACAGATCATAGCTTGAACTTTCCCCCTACTCCTCTGGTACCTCCGCCTCATTTGAAGACCTCAGCTTGTTCCATTCCTCTTGCCTCTCCCTTAAAATCTTTGTTCTCAACCACTTCCACAATCCCCACCGTGAGTTTCTCGGTGAGATAACTTCGTCCTTCTCCCTCAGACTTTGTATCTCGATCGGATGAAAAATTATGCAGTGCAATCCGTAACCAATAAACTGCAGCCACAAGAGTCAGTGAGTTTGCCTGGCTAACCAGTGGCTACTCAATGGGGAGTCCATCAGTCTGGCACTGCAGCCGTGATAGTGCCTACACGTTTCACAACTTAACAACTTGTGCATTTGTTACATTTGATTTATTATTTCCCAGGAATTATTTGGATAGAATGGGTAAACATGAAGCACACCTATTTACAATAGAAACATTGATTCAATATATCAATAAAAATGAGTAACAGCAAACTTTGCCTTAATGACCTGCGCATACCATTAAGTGCCAGATGTTTCCATCTTTGATGCCTTATTAAAACATGGCAGGAAAATAAATCTCATCCATTATCTCGGCTTTATGCCTTCCAATATTCGATAGAGTGTATGGAAAAGCTCCATAAATCATTCCACATCCATATTAATGCTGATGAAGGACATGTAATGGAGTTGAAATATGGAATGTCCCACATGTCTGAATAATTAAAGGCGAGGGAATTGTTTCTGTAATTTGCTGGATGCCCCTCCCAGAAAACACCTCCAGCCACTGTAATCAGTGCTAAAGTTTCACCAGAGTTTTTAGCAGGCCTGCTAGTGGTTTTATAATAAACCTTACAGTGATGTACATGACTGAATGTGGGCTGGGGATGTGGTATACAATTAGCATTGCTGAATGGGCTGGGGATGTGGTATACAATCAGTGTTGCTGAATGGGCTGGGGATGAGATATACAATCAGCATTGCTGAATGGGCTGGGGATGTGGTATACAATCAGTGTTGCTGAATGGGCTGGGGATGAGATATACAATCTGCATTGCTGAATGGGCTGGGGATGTGGTATACAATCAGCGTTGCTGAATGGGCTGGGGATGTGGTATACAATCAGCATTGCTGAATGGGCTGGGGATGTGGTATACAATCAGCATTGCTGAATGGGCTGGGGATGTGGTATACAATCAGCATTGCTGAATGGGCTGGGGATGTGGTATACAATCAGCATTACTGAATGGGCTGGGGATGTGGTATACAATCAGCATTGCTGAATGGGCTGGGGATGTGGTATACAATCAGCATCACTGAATGGGCTGGGGATGTGGTATACAATCAGCATTACTGAATGGGCTGGGCATGTGGTATACAATCAGCATTGCTGAATGGGCTGGGGATGTGGTATACAATCAGCATTACTGAATGGGCTGGGCATGTGGTATACAATCAGCGTTGCTGAATGGGCTGGGGATGTGGTATACAATCAGCATTACTGAATGGGCTGGGCATGTGGTATACAATCAGCATTGCTGAATGGGCTGGGGATGTGGTATACAATCAGCATTACTGAATGGGCTGGGCATGTGGTATACAATCAGCATTGCTGAATGGGCTGGGGATGTGGTATACAATCAGCATTGCTGAATGGGCTGGGGATGAGATATGCAATCAGCATTACTGAATGGGCTGGGGATGAGATATACAATCAGCATCGCTGAATGGGCTGGGGATGAGATATACAATCAGCATCGCTGAATGGGCTGGGGATGAGATATACAATCAGCATCGCTGAATGGGCTGGGGATGAGATATACAATCAGCATTACCGAATGGGCTGGGGATGAGATATATAATCAGCATTACCGAATGGGCTGGGGATGAGATATACAATCAGCATTACCGAATGGGCTGGGGATGAGATATACAATCAGCATTACCGAATGGGCTGGGGATGCGATACACAATCAGCATACTGAATAGGCTGGGGATGAGATATACAATCAGCATTACTGAATGGGCTGGGGATGAGATATACAATCAGCATTACTGAATGGGCTGGGGATGAGATATACAATCAGCATCGCTGAATGGGCTGGGGATGAGAAATACAATCAGCATTACTGAATGGGCTGGGGATGAGATATACAATCAGCATTACTGAATGGGCTGGGGATGAGATATACAATCAGCATTACTGAATGGGCTGGGGATGAGAAATACAAAGACGCTGGTTTGGGGATGGATGTGCAGCATTTTGGGGAATGGAGATGGATAAACATCCTACTGCCCAGGATTTACAGGGCCTTTCTCTAAGCTTTCTTTTCAACTGCTATTGTGGATAATTAACTGTTTATCTTTGTTCAAATTAATTTCTACCTTGTGAGACAGTTCCATGAGAGGTATAGGTTTTCTGTTGAGGGACAGTTTAAAAGCTGAGGTTTTCACCAAGGTACCGTGCATCCCAACAGATCCAGTGCAACATTGATTTAGACTGATTAGTAGTTTTTAAAAAATGTACTTTTCCCTTTTCCTGCCCTTGTCTCACATCGTATAAGATTCTCTGATGATGGGGCAGGGTCGTGATCTACTCCCAGGCCTCTGCTGATGCGCACCCTGTGGCAACTGGGTGTGACGGAGCGCCAGTGCCCAAGGATGATGGAGACATTTCTACTGGAAGAGATTCTCCAATATTAACACACTGTAACTGTGAGACATTAGAGTCTGAGAATTTCTGTCCTGACATACCAAACACTCAGGCCCTATACTGTCACCAGTAGCAGGAAGCACAAGCAACTCACCTGTTACATAGCTGACAGCGTCAGTGAAAAACTTTGGCAAAATGTTCAGACACAAAATACCACCCTGACTGCTTTCTCCACAGATGCTGCCTGACCTCCTGAGTGCTCCCAGCATTTTCTGGTTTTCTATCAGACACACTCCTGTGATCTACTAAAAGCTTGCAGTCAGTTTCATTGCCTCAGCAAAAATAGCATCATAATGGGAACTTGGGACAGACTGGGGGGGCAGGATTTTTTCCGCGATACAGGGAGTGGAAACGGAGGCGGGCGGCCGCTGAATCTCGCGCCGCTGGCTGGTGTGCAGTGGGTTGCTATTTGAGGTAATTGAAAGGCCAATTATCAGAGGATGACTGGAAGTTTTCAGTTGGCCTGTGGGCCCCCTGCACCATCGGCAGCTTCCTAGAGGCAGCATCCCGGTGAAAGACCAGGAGACCAGCACTCCAAGCAGACTCAGTGGCTCACCCCTCCACCCTGTGCCTACCTGGCCAAAGCTGCAGCCACAGGCTGCCCTGTGGAGGGATTTCCTCTCCACCATGTTGGCCTGGCAGCTGTGGACATTGGTTAAAGTTGCTGAGTGGGCCCCTCAAGATGGAGGCGCCCCCTCTCTCTCCCTTACTTGCAAAGGCAGGCTGCAGCTTCTATCGTGCTGGAGGGGCTCCTATTGACCCACCAGCTTCGAAAGCCTGCCCATCCCCCACTTTAATTGGACGGTGTGCATGCCATGCCCACTGGCCAGTCAAGGCTAAATCACTGTCAAGTGTCTGTTCCTGACACAGCGCGGGTGTGGGACCTGCATTTGTCCCCGATATTGGAGCCCTGACCCAAAATGTAAACTCCTGCCCTGGGTGTCAGTTTCTATGGCCTTCCTCCCGCATGCGGTCGTGTCATGACACTGTGTTCCCAAGCTCATGGCTTGACCCCATCGAAGACTGACCTACTTTAGAAATCAGAGTGAGGAGGGTGTATAAATGTGGGAGAGCACAACACATGGACTCCTTCTGTTTTTCTCTCTGTATCTAGTCTTCCTGGACCCTGAGTAAATGTGCCTGGGAAGATACATGTAGGTGAGCAGCAGTGAATGGAGAATAATTGGATATCAATGCATGACGCACTCACTGTCACTAACAGCAACTGAGACCACCCTGAGATTCCAAGAGCAGAATCGACAGAATTAAATGCTTATGCTGTAATGTTTTGTTTGGATAAATTCAAATTGATTTCATAATTTCAATGATTACTGGATGGGATTTGGTTTTAATTTAAATCACCCATACTGCACTCTCATTCCATCAGTGACCTTTGACCTGTGCTGGATGTGCTGTGTGGAATATGCTGATAATTTGCTCTTTATGTGGTCCAGTGTTTGTAGCAAACATAACCACGGAGTAACTGTTTCAACCCCACAGGCTGGAATTTGGAGCGGAGTCTGAATATTAAGCCAGTTGTATAATATCAACAAAACAAATGTTTTTGGACAGTTCCCAAATAAATATTATAAAGAAGGATTGGAAAAATGCACAGAATGATAGAAGAACATCTGTACATGTGAACAGTGTGAGACTCTGCATACTCTGTGACTTACTCAGCCACAAAAACTTTGAGGAGATTAAAAAGAATTCTGCAACTGTTGGAAAGCTGAAATCAAAGCAGAGAACACTGCAACAAAAAACAGAAAATGCTGGAAATACTCAGCAGGTCTGGCAGAGAGAAACAGAGTTAACGTTTCAGGTCAGCGACCCTTCATCAGAACTGGGAAAAGCTAGAGATGCAAAAGGTTTTAAGCCAGTACAGAGCCAGGGAAATGGGGAGGGGAGGAAAAAGAACAGAAGGGAAGGTCTGTGATAGGGTGGAAGGCAGGAGAGCTTAAATGGCAAAAGAGTTTATGGTGCAAAGCCAAAGGGAGTGGTAATGGGACAAGTAAAGAAACAAAAGATGTGTCTAGAGGAGGTGTGAATGGCAGAATGATGACCAGTTGCCGTCCAAAAACAAAACAAAAGAAAAAAATAAAATGAGGAAAGAAAAAGGGAACAAAATGAGAGTGTTGGTTATGATCTGAAATCGTTGAACTCAATGTTGAGTCTGCAAGGCTGTAAAGAGCCTAATCAATAAATGAAGTACTGTTCCTTGAGCTTACATTGTGCTTCATTGGAACAGTACAGGAGGTCGAAGTCAGTGAGGTCAGCTTGAGTGGATGTTGGGGAATTAAAATAACAGGTGACCGGAAGCTCAGGGTCATGCTTGCAGACTGAACGGAGGTGTTCTGCAAAGCAGTCACCCAATCGGGGTTTGGTCTCCTCATTGTAGAGGAGACAGCATTGTGAGCAGCGAAGACAGTGTACTAAATTGAAAGAAGTACATCCCTAATTTTAAAACATCTCTAATTTTTCCCAGTTCTGATGAAAGGTTATTGACCTGAAGCATTAACTCTGTTTCTCTCTCCACAGATGCTGTCAGACCTGCTGAGTATTTCCATCATTTTCTAATTTTATTTCAGATTTCCAGCATCCGTAGTGTATTGTTCTCAGAGAAGACTGAAAATGGCCAGCACTCAAATAAAAGATGGACAAGCATCTCACCACAGCTAAAACATGAAACATTTCTTTTTCATCCTTCATTTTCTCCCCGGTGTTCCTCTCTCCTCCTGTGAGTATTGACCACTTTCAGGGTGTGGCAACATCAGCCTGATCCAAGTGGCCATTCTTCATGTGTGAGCCTTAACAGTGAGTGTAGCCCAGCTGTATGAGCAGGTCAGCATCACTCAGCCTGATGCTATACACATCCTAAAGATCATGCACTTGGCAATGGGAGCACTGCATGATTTTCTTCCTATTTCTCTAGTGTTTGGGGGACAGAGGTTAATTGGAACGCCCTATTCCTGCCATGGTTGACATCAGCCAACTCTGTACTGGCTCCAGTCTTTAATGTACTGAGTGATTCCTTTATCAACTAGGTGGCACTTGCAGCATTTTCTGCTTTTATGTAAACTTTGCAGATGACTAATGTACTATTGGAAAAAAAAATTGATGGAGCTTATGTTATTGCCAAATTACTAGTGGACGTGCTGTTGGTGACAGTGAGGCAGTGGGTGCGCTCGGAATAGGACTTGTTGGCAAAGTTGAGTCCGGAAGATCAGAGCATGATGGCAGGGACACTGAAGTTCTCAAAGGAGGGGAGTAAGCAGCATATCAGTGCTCGTTCTACCTGCCCTGCTATTCGAAAGGAGATTTGAGGAAACAAATCGAAGATTACAGTAGAAAGAAAGGACTTGCATTTATAGAATGCCTTCTCTGACCTTGCAGTATCCCAAAGGGCTTTACAAACACTGAAGTATTTTTTGAAGTGTAGTTACTGTTGTAATTTAGAGAGAAACATTACAACAGTAATGGTTGTCCAGCAACTGTTGTTCAGCAATCTTTGAGGGACTTCATCATTCGGAGTCACAACAGGCCAGTTTCTGCAATTTCAATTTCAGAAAGAAAAGAAATTTGGCAAATTAATATTGTGCACTGATGCATGGCTATATTTCATTTTTCGATTTCAATCAAAGGGATTGGCTGCCCTCATAGTTCGGTTGGGAACTGAGTAACAGAGGACAAGAAGTTCCCAGGTCCAATTCTCGATGGTGCTGTACAAGTGGATGTCAATAAAGGTGGTTGTAGGGACCCTATGTTGGGCACCAGCATCACTGGGAATGGAGGGGGAAAATAATCAGCTAGAGTTCCTGCTTCTGACCACTATGTAGTGACCTTTGCTGGAAAATGTATGAGTGATGCTCCCACTGTCAAATAGCTGCCAAGCACTTATTTCCAGGCTCCCATATGAAGAACTGGTGCCTGGGCAAGATAGTAGAGGGCAGCCCATGAAACTGTATGTCTGCAAATACCATAAGTGGAGAAAATTGAAGGGGGAGGTGGAAACCTGTAGGACTGCAGGCCTGAAACAGTTAATTTCTTTGAACTGCTTTAGCCTCAGTTCAGCTCTTAATGGATTCGGGGAGAAAAATCAAATCTGTAAATAACGTTGTTCGATAGATACATAACGACCAACAGTGTGAAGCTGCTGGAAGGAACTGATTTTATTTTTTAATGATTTATTTGTGAAAGTTTGTCTGACTATATGTTTTCCCTCGAGCTGTTTTCTTTTCTTCCCATTTTTCCATTTGGATTGAGTTTGTGCCAAAGATCAATTTTCAGCAATTTACTTCTTTTGAAGTTTTGACCTTTCATGACCCTCTCAAGAGCCTTTGACCTGCTGCAATAAGTTTGCAGATTAATACTGGGTCTCACAACAGCCAAAATTGGGCAGTGCTGTTCTGTTTTGTTTTGTTTTGCAGTGATGGTTTTGAATGTCACACTGTAAATAATTTAATTCATAATCAGAATGCTTTTCAGCATCCTAAATTATTCACAATCACAAGCTTAATAAGATCTCAGAATATTGTATCAAAAATCGTTACATGGCACAAATTTTAAAGGTGTTTTATTTTCACCCTCTTTAATTTCTCAAACTCAGCAACAAATTGGTTATTCTCTAGAACCTTTACTGAGTAGTTCATACATTGGTTTGAAAGATTAACTAGATCCACAACAGCTTGTGGGTGCAATAATTCATGCGAGACTGTGGCTGATGTCAGTTAGCATAGAATCTAAACTTCTGTCGCCCCCTCAACACACACACACCCCTAGTCTTGGCACTGGAGGTAATGCACTGGAAATAAATTGTGATCTCATTCAAAGGAATCTTTAAATATTGCTGTCATCCTTCTTTGGAGTAGTTTTTACTGCAAATTTTAGATGCTGTTTCATTAGAGGTCACTAAGCTGGCGCTAGAGCAGGGGTCTGCATCCTGTGATTCCGGAGCTGCATGCAGTTCTTTAACATCCCATTCGCATCAACATGAAAAAAGCCTAAAAGAAAATCAAGTCAAGAAAAGTAAGAGCCATGTTTTTACTGTAGGGATAAAAAGCTAATCATTATGCTGCACTTTACCTTTTCAAATGATTATTTTAACAAAAAACATCATTGTGCTCTAAATAAACCTGTTCAAGTGGTATAGCTACACCCTGGTTATGGATACTGCCTTTGGGTTGAGGAACAGGTTTTATAGCTGTGACCATTATTGTTTCTCATATAGCTGAGATGATAAATTATCCTGAATGTGCAATTAGAAGCTTTTTTTTTTATCGCGTGAATCAATAGCTGAAAAAATTGCCTTCATTGTACGCATCTGAAGTTAGAGATTGTAAAGATGACTTTGCTGACAAAATTACTGTAAAAAAAGTCAAAAAACGCATTAATTCAGTGAGGTCTTTTTTTTTCTATTGATATATAAATTCAATGCATATATTTCATTTATTATATATGCAAATTATGCATTCTACCAGAGAGGCTTGGCAATTTGCCATGTAATTAGTTTAGAAATGCTCAAATTTCTTCTTATGGCTCCCAATAGGTTTTATTTTCAGCAAATATTTTTAAGAAGGCTCTTCAGATAAAAATGGTTGCTGACCCCGACACTAGGGTAAACAGCTAACTTTGGACTAGGCAGCCTAGTTTTTCAAGTTGTGTCCAGAAATTTCTAAAATGTAAAGCAGAAGAACAAGGGCAGCAGATGCATGGGAACACCACCACCTGCAAGATCTCCTCCAAGCCACACACAATCCTAACTTGGAACGATATCGCCGTTCCTTCACTGTCACTGGGTCAAAATCCTGGAATTCTCTTCCTAACAGCACTGTGGGTGTGCCTACCCCACATGGACTGCAATGGTTCAAGAAGGCAGCTCACCAAGAAGGGTGACGCAGTGGTTAGCATCACAGCCTCACATCTCCAGCAACCCGGGTTCAGTTCAGGGTACTGCCTGTGCAGAGTTTGCAAGTTCTCCCTGTGACTGCGTGGGTTTCCGATGGGTGCTCCGGTTTCCTCCCACAGCCAAAGACTTGCAGGTTGATAGGTAAATTGAACATTGAAAATTGCCCCTAGTGTAGGTAGGTGGTAGGAGAATGTGGGGATGTGGTAGGAATATGGGATTAATGTAGGATTAGTATAAATGGGTGGTTGTTGGTTGGCACAGACTTGGAGGGCCGAAGGGCCTATTTCAGTGCTGTATTTCTCTATGACTCTATGATCACCACCTTCTCAAGGGCAATAAATGCTGGCCTTGCTAGTAATGCTCACAACCTATGAACAAAAAGAAGGCACAAAGGGAGGGTGGGGGTATTAATTGGGTTTGAAGCTGGGTGTGTGATAAATCTCCCTGGCCCCGTGGTCTCGATTCGAGGCCAAGGATATTTTAACACTTGGGCGAGCCTTATTTATATTCTGCAAGTTAGCTGACTATCCCGAAATGGGCTTAAAGAAGTAGCTGGCTGGCTGCTGGGAGGTGAAGATCAGGTGGCCCAGAGATTGCCTGCCAGCATGCAGTGAAACCACAGGGCGTCCTAGGTGGGGAGTGGGGATTTGAGTAGGCTGAGTGGACAGCCTAGGGAAGCAGAGGCCAAAACATTCCCTTTGAACCCTGGAGGAAGAGCACTCCTGCTCCTCCTGACCCCAGGCTAGATTACCTCTTGTGCCTCTGCTTCTTCCACAATCGGTTTGATCGATTGGGTGACTGTGCTGGGCCCCGCACACCCACCAACTCGGTCACTAGGCCCTAATGGCCACTAAACGACTGAATGAGATGGGCCTGTAAAACACCCAAGAAAAGGGCCCAGTTAAAGAGGTGATGTACCGAAAGCGAATGAGAGCAGGGCGCTAAGTTTTACGAGGTGATTTTTACTGTGGGGTCCATTCTCATTGGGCGAGGTGTTAAAATCACACCCCCACCCACCCAAAAGCCTTATTTTATGAGATAGACATGGAATGCTCTGATAATACCAATGTTCTAGCAGGATTTGACAAATGGCACAGGGGTTCCCTTCCGGATAAATGTATCAGACCATCAGGTACTGATCCAGGTAGAACAGGCAGGTCACAGCTTAAATGCCCAATCTATGTCGAGTTAGCTGGGGTAATAGTTGAGATGCTACAATTAGCCTCAGTCCCTTCCAAGTGGGAGAGGATAAAATCGGCCAGTTTCCCATTTCCAATCATGATTCAATGATTCCAGCTGTGGAACGCTCATGAAGGAGAGGACTGGGATCAGGCATGACACTCCCTCCCCCCAACACTTACACAGTCAATTAGCATGATATCCCACTGTCCAACCCAGCCCCCAGCTTGAGTCAGTGTCTTCAGGAGAGGCTTTATCAAGCTGCCATTTCAGCCTGTTATCTTTTTCTCACAGATACCAGTAAATGGTGTCTAAGGTAACAGAGCTCAGATCAACCCGTTCCTTAAAATACCTACCTAATGGCTCACTAAGTCCTTATTGTGTTGTAACAGACCCATAACCTGTCACATTGTCATATACTTCAATCTGCCTGATATATTGGAGACTTTGTTGTTTCAATTTGTCTGTATTACAGAGCTCTACTTGCATTGCTAGATTCACTGCACAGGAATGGTAGTATCCAATCTGTCCCTTCTGACTGGTGAGTGAAAGTTGAAAAGACTTTCTAATCCTACTTGGGAGTGATTCAACTTTCTCTAACTGTTGTAGAGAGTAATTTCTGAACATGTAGCTTATCTCAGTGCTGCACGATCTGAACTTCAGTGTCACTGTTGCAGCCATTAATCATTGTTTATTTAAGGAAAGCTTATGCCTTCAGTCTGTTTGATGCTTTCGGTTGAAGTCAATTTAACTTTATCTCAGTGTGCGGCAGTTAGTATATAATGGGAATGAATTTCCACAGGGTGAGTTGTGCTGCTGTTAAGGCATTAAACAAACTATTTTGCTCGTCGATGGTATTTACACAACGGTTTCATTGGCATAGCCATTGTAGTAGACATTGGTGCAAAACAAGTGGAAGCTGCTGCGGTGCATGGAAATTGGGGTGCAGCTTTTAAAAAGACACAGTTTGGCCTGCACACTTCAGCAGCAGATGGGGTTGGTGGGGGGTGGGTGAGGGTAGGTAAGGAAGGGGCAGTGCTTGGCTCACTCCCTTTGGCTCTTGATTAACTGCACAACATGTCTCATCAAGCTTTTCAACCCTATAACTGGATCTGCTGGAGGAAGCAGACAAACAGGGCATCCAGGCACAGGAGAGGAACACCAAATATTTCAATATGATAAAACAGGATCTGGCCAAATTGTAGGAAAGTCTACATCTGATCAGTGGGAGTCATTCAAAGAGGAAATAGTGAGAGTTCAGAGCCAACATGTACCCGTTAAGGTGAAGGGTAGGACCAACAAGTCCAGGGAACCCTGGATGTCAAGGGATATAGAGGTTTGGATCAGGAAAAAAAAGGAGGCTTATGGCAGATTCAGAGGGCTGAAAACAGTGGAGGCACTAGAGGAGTATAGAAAGTGTAGGGGGATACTAAAAAAAGTAATTAGGAGAGCGAAGAGGGGACATGAAAAAACACTGGCAGGCAAGATAAGAGAAAATCCTAAGGTGTTTTATAAGTATATTAAGGGCAAGAGGATAACCAGGGAAAGAGTGGGGCCCATCAGGGACCAAAGTGGCAATGTGTATGTGGAGCTGGAGGACATAGGTGAGGTTTTAAATGATTACTTTTCATCTGTGTTCACTATGGAGAAGGATGATATAGGTGTAGCAATCAAGGAGAGGGATTCTGATATACTTGAACATATTAACATTGAAAGGGAGGAAGTATTAGTTGTTTTAGCGGCCTTAAAAGTGGATAAATCCCCAGGCCCAGATGAGATGTATCCCAGGCTGTTATGTGAGACAAAGGAGGAGATTGCAGGGGCTTTGACACAAATTTTCAAATCCTCTCTGGCCACAGGAGAGGTGCCAGAGGACTGGAGGACAGTGAATGTGGTACCATTATTCAAGAAGGGTAGCAGGGATAAACAAAGTAATTACAGACCGGTGAGTCTAACATCAGTGGTTGGGAAACTATTGGAAAAAATTCTGAGGGACAGAATTAATCTACACTTGGAGAGGTAGGGATTAATCAGGGATAGTCAGCATGGCTTTGTCAGGGGGAGATAGTGTCTAACTAACTTGATTGAATTTTTCGAGGCGGTGACTAGATGTGTAGATGAGGGTAAAGCTGTTGATGTAGTCTACATGGACTTCAGTAAGGCTTTTGATAAAGTCCTGCATGGGAGATTGGTTAAGAAGGTAAGAGCCCATGGGATCCAGGGTAATTTGGCAAATTGGATCCAAAATTGGCTTAGTGGCAGGAGGCAGAGGGTGATGGTTGAGAGTTGTTTTTGCGAGTGGAAGCCTGGGACCAGTGGTGTACCGCAGGGGTCGATGCTGGGACCCTTGCTGTTTGTAGTGTACATTAATGATTTAGACGAGAATATAGGAGGTATGATCAGTAAGTTCGCAGATGACACGGAAATTGGTGGTGTCATAAATAGTGAGGAGGAAAGCCTTAGATTCCAGGACGATATAGATGGGCTGGTAAGATGGGCAGAGCAGTGGCAAATGGAATTTAATCCTGAGAAGTGTGAGGTGATGCATTTTGGGAGGACTAACAAGACAAGGGAATATACAATGGATGATAGGACCCTAGGAAGTACAAAAGGTCAGAGGGACCTTGGTGTACTTGTCCATAGATCACTGAAGGCAATAGCACAGGTAGATAAGGTGGTTAGGACGGCATATGGGATACTTCCCTTCATCAGCCGAGGCATAGAATATAAGAGCAGGGAGGTTATGATGGAGCTGTATAAAACGCTTGTTAGGCCACAGCTGGAGTACTGTGTACAGTTCTGGTCACCACAATATAGGAAGGATAAGACTGCAATGGAGAGGGTGCAGAGGAGATTCACCAGGATGTTGCCTGGGCTGGAGCATTTCAGCTATGAAGAGAGACTGAAAAGGCTAGAGTTGTTTTCCTTAGAGCAGAGAAGGCTGAGGGGGGATATGATTGAGGTATACAAAATTATGAGGGGCATTGATAGGTTAGATAGGAAGAAACTTTTTTCCTTAGTGGGGGTGGGGTGGGGGTCAATAACCAGGGGGCATAGATTTAAGTTAAGGGGCAGGAGGTTTAGAGGGGATTTGAGGAAAAATGTTTTCACCCAGAGGGTGGTTGTTGGAATCTGGAACGCACTGCCTGACGGTGTGGTAGAGACAGGAATCCTCATCACATTTAAAAAGTATTTAGATGAGCACTTGAAACGCCATAGCGTACAAGGCTACGGGCCAAGTGCTAGAAAGTGGGACTAGAATAGTTAGGTGCTTGATGGCCAGCACGGACATGATGGGCTGAAGGGCCTGTTTCTGTGCTGTATAACTCTACGACTCTATGACTCTATTTCTGAGCTGGTCCTCAGACTGGGGGGTGTAAATAGTCATTGTTAAAAGGGGGCAGGGATGGGGGTGGCGGGTAAGGTACAAGGCCAAGTGCCCACATCTGAAATAGACATTAGGCCCTTTGCATGTGTAACTAAAGGGCCAATAGCCTGTTTGAGGCCCTCACTGCAAGAGTGGTTGCTGGCTGCACTCATGAAAACCAGATCCACACGTAACCTAACAGGTAGTTCTTAAAGGGATTATTGCAGGCCGGAACCAAGGTGAGAATTTAAAATATGCTTATCTGAATGTGAGGCAGGATTTTTAGCCCCCTGATCGGGGTGAGCATGGAGGTGGGCAGGTGTGAAAATTCACGCCGCTAGTTGCCGTGTCGGTTTGCCAGCACCATCCTGCCTTCAGGCCATTTTCCAAAGTGTGGGGCTGGTGGGTGGTGGTTAGCCAGTTGGGGTCATTAAAGGTGTATTAAGACTTATTGTCAGAAGCTGACTGGGCTCCCAAGCTGTCGGGGCCTAGGTCAACTGCCTGGAGGCGGCCTCCTGGCTACAGACCAGGGTGTGGGACGGGGTTGGGGGGGGGGTGGCGGTGGGTAGCACTCCTGCATGGCTTTAGCTGCAGCCACAGGCCACCCTGTGGAAGGGTTCCCCAATTGTTCCCATAATGGTGGTCCAGCCTCTGAGACTTTTTTTAAATTTAAGACTTCAAAATGATGGCGAGAGGACTCCTCCAGCTTACGCCACTCTCCTGCTCCTACCTGAAAAGGCAGCCTGCTGCTTCTTCAGTGCTGAAGGGCTTCCTATTGGCCCGCCAGCTTTGAGAGTCTGCCCGCCATCCTTAATTGGATGGTGATCCTGCCCTCTGGCCTCTATTTGGCCAATTCAGCGCAAATCACTGCCAGGTGACATGCTCCCACAGTGCAGGGTTGTGACCCCCATTTATCCCTGACATGGAGGTCCCGACCCAAAAGGCAAAATTCTGCCTATGGAGTCAAGAGGATCAGGGGTGCTCTTCCTGACCCAACATTCAAAGGATACAGGGCCTCACCTTCAGGCACAATTTTAATATGTTGTCACTGTTGTAATGTAGGAAATGCAGCAGCCAATTTAGAGACAATAAAGTCTCGCAAACAGCAGCGAGATAAATGATAAAGTAATCTTTATTTATTTAGCGATACAGTACTGAAACAGGCCCTTCGGCCCACCGAGTCTGTGCCGACCATCAACCACCCATTTATACTAATCCTACACTAATCCCATATTCCTAACACATCCCCACCTGTCCCTCTATTCCCCTACCACCTACCTATACTAGGGGCAATTTATAATGGCCAATTTACCTATTAACCTGCAAGTCTTTTGGTGGTGGAAACCGGAGCACCTGGTGAAAACCCACGCAGACACAGGGAGAACTTGCAAACTCCACACAGGCAGTACCCAGAATTGAACCCGGGTCGCTGGAGCTGTGAGGCTGCGGTGCTAACCACTGCGCCACTGTGCCGCCCTGTTTTAGTAATGTTAATTGAAGGATAAATATTGATCAGGGCAACGGGGAGAACTCTCCTGCTTTTCTTCAAGTAGTGCTGTGGCATCTCTAATGTCCACCTGAGAGAGCAGACAAGACCGCTGTTTAATGTCTCATCTGAAAGACAGTACCTCTGACAATGTAGCTCTCCCGCAGTACTGCAATGAAGTGTCAGCCTAGATTTTGAGCTTGAATCTCTGGAGTGATACTTGAATCCACAACTTTCTGACCCAGAGGCAAGAGTGCTACAACAGCCACCGTTGAAGCTTAACAGAGAATGTAAATGTAAAGCACCAAGGTTGGAATCTGAGCGAGAAAGATGGGATATCATCTCAAGTACAAATCCCATCATGATTTTCCAGTATTTTCTATTTGTGTCTGAAAGTCCCGGTTCTTTTTAATTGACCCTCACCCCATCCCTCCAGCTCTTTCTTCACAGGTTCATATCGAGCATTGGGCACAGTGATGTGAGAGAAGAGTTATTAGAACAGGCTAGAAGGTGAGCAACACGTGAGGCTGCACTTTGCATCCACTGCATCAAACTACCGGAATACGGAATTCGATCTTCCACAAATCTGCATATTGCAGGAGCACAAAGGGGACAGTGTCATAGTGGTAATGTCAAGGGACTAGTAACTCAGAGGCCCAGGCTAATGCCCTTGGGGATACGGGTTCAGATCCCACCACGGCAGCTGGTGGAATTTAAATTCAATTAATTAATTAAAAACCTGGAATTGAAAGCTAGTCTCAGTAATGGTATCACGATACCATCAACAATTGTTGTAAAACATATCTGGTTCACAAATGTCCTTTAGGGAAGGAAATCTGCTGTCCTTACCTGGTCTGGCCTACATGTGACTCAGACCCACAGCAATGTGGTTGGTTATTAACCACCCTCTTAAATGGCCTGGCAAGCCACTCAGTTCAAGGGCATTTAGGGATGGGCAACAAATGCTGGCCTTCGCAGCAATTCCCACATCCCATGAAAGAATAAAACAAAGGTTGACCTCTCCATTCAAGGCACTTGGCCCCCCGTGGCAACAGTAGCAGAGAGAGATGAGGCGAAAGCATGATTTCCAACCTAAATTAAAGCAATTAAAGTCTGATGTATAAATTTTAAACCTAATATCATTTGCAGCAGGGGAAATTAATAAGCTATATATCTCTTTCTTCACTATTGGCATCTGTGCGAGTTCTGGCCAAGCATTTCTCTTGTAGGAGGAGGTATGAAACTTATTTTAGGCACTCCTTAATTGTAACAACAACTTATATTTATGTAGCACTTTTAATGTAATAAAATGTCCCACGGCGCTTTACAGGAGCATTATAAAACAAAGCACCAAGCCACAAAAGGAGATATTAGGACAGGTGACCAAAAGCTTGGTCAAAGAGGTAGGTTTTAAGAAGTGTCGTAAAGTAGGAAAGTGAGGTGGAGAGCTGTAGGGAGGGTATTCCAGAGCTTGAGGCCTAGGCAACTGAAGGCACGGCCACCAATGGTGGAGGGATTAAAATCAGGGATGTACAAGAGGCCAGAATTAGAGGAGCGCTGATATTTTGGAGGGCTGTGGGGCTGGAGGAGATTTCAGAGATAGGGAGGGGTGAGGCCTTGAAGGGATTTGAAAATGAGGATGAGAATTTTAAAATCAAGATGTTGTTTGACCAGGAGCCAATGTAGGTCAGTGAGCACAGGGTGATAGGGGAACGGGACTTGGTGCGAATTAAGCCAAGGGTAGCAGAGTTTTGGATAACCTCAAGTTTACAGAGAGTAGAATGTGGGAGACCAGCCAGGAGTTCTTTGGAATAGTCAAGTCTAGAGGTAACAAAGACATGAGGGTTTCAGCAGAAGATGGGCTGAGACATATATACTTAGTATCGAGAAAGGAAATGGTCAGAATCATCACTTGATTAATTTCCCTTTTGCCTTTAATAGAGGTTTGACTGTTCCTCTGCTGGGTGTTGAGTGCTGCTACCTCTAATGAATGCACAGCATTAAAATTCAGTGCTAATGCCATTCTGTGGGAAGAGCTACCCAGTTACAATGATTATCATAACCAGGTTGATTCCATGTTAGTGTGAGAGTGGCTTTTAATACTTAAGTAGGTACTAGTATTTCTGAAATTAGAATAATTTTTTTGAGACTGGTTGACCTTCCAGTTTAATGTGCTATTTCTTTGTAGATTAAGCCAGTATTAGAGGTTGGCTTCTCTATTATACTGCTGTTCTTGCTGTAAGTGACCGGAATGCCACCACTTCATAATATGCTTTATTCCAAAGCCATCTCAAGTGCTCTTAAGGACACGATTTAGAACTCTAGAGTCCTTTGGTCTAATAATTAGACTGTTGGATGAAAAGAGCTTGTTGGCTGCCAAGAATTGCTTTAAAGAGAGAAGCCAACAGATTGAGGCATTAAAATGCCAGTTGATTCTGAAACCATTCACCTAAGTGTTAGATGTGTTATTCACTTCGATGGAGATGGTGGTGCAGTTGATAATGTTACTATTCTGCTGCTAATGGTCTGCCACAGTAAAATACATGTTGTTACAACCAACCGCTCCTGTCAAAGCCCCCAATCAAAATATACGATTCTGATTGTGGTGGGACCAATACACTGTTAATTCAATCCCGTCGTTCCACAGATCGGCTAACATATCCTTTTCAAAACTCTCCAAATTAAAAAAAGACCCGACCAAATTGTACCATCTATTAACCCTCGAATGAGGCTAACCAAACCAGGTGTCTTTAAATCAACAAATTAACTCTTTAATTAGAAGAACTAAATTCTTAAACACTATGAACATTTAACAATAGAAAAATTAGAGTCCTTGCAAATTTATAGTCCAATATTGTTCGAAGTCCTCGCAGAATGTTGTTCGAAGTCCTCGCAGAATGTTGTTCGAAGTCCTCGCAGAATGTTGTTCGAAGTCCTCGCAGAATGTTGTTCGAAGCCCAGCGAATTTCAACAATTAACGACTTGCAAACACTTCCAACAGAATCAATCTGACTTTAGAGTTTTTGAGGGATAAAAAATTGTCACAGTCTAACTTCCCTTCAATTTAAATTACCAGAAATCTCTGTCTTGGCTTGACTGTTTAGAATTTCGAGAGATAATAATTAAACAGACAAAACTCCTATTTCCTTCAGTTTAAATGGTTGAAAGCTCTTTTTCAATGCTGACACCACAGCTGTCTGTGTCCTCTGTGTCTGTGTTCAAACTGTCTTACTAACTGCCAGTTCAAACTGAATTGCAACAAATGCAACGCATCAGGCTCATTCCCAATGGCTGTTTCCATGGTATCGAGAATGCACCCTTTGAATCGCAGTCTACAAATGGCTGTTTCTAAGGCAACGAAAATGCACCCCCCTATAACTCCTAAGGCTTGCTGGCTGTTAAAGCAATACTGATCCTGTGCAAGCCTTAAAGGCAAACCACATATTCCGAAAAGAAACTACAGGACCATGACAATGTAAACAATTGAATATTCAAATGGAGCAGCACACTGCTGCTACTGCTCTTCATGTTGGCTGAGGGAGCTGTTGATACTTGGGTTCATGTCCATCTGTAGCTTTATAGTGTGTGGGGAAGAAGTAATAGGAGGTTTAATATTGTATTTTACTTACACGCAGAGAGCAGGTGAGATAGACCAGACTGACGGGCAGCAGCACAGACATTCAAAATAAACTTTCAAAAATTAGTTTCAAATAATTAAGTGGAACTAATTCCCTGAATGTTTTCCCTAGTGAGGGCTGAACATTTCCAGAAAAAAATGTTATTTGCTTAATGAGTAGTTTAGATTCTTTCTAATTACTCTGATTACATGGCAAATAAACTCAGAAATGTGGCCATTGGCCCATTGTTTGAGATTTTGAGGAGTCACATTTGGAATGTAAGAGTCCCACTCCTGTACATTTCCACTAATTAAGACTGTGTAATTTGAATGAAAGTAATTGTTCTAATTGCATTTATTCTAAACTAATTGATCTACTGTGGCATCGCTTGTCCTGATACTGTCTGTCTAATTCTCTCTAATCTTTCAGTCTCCCTCTGTGTCTGTTTCTCACTTACTCTCTAGCGTGCTGACACTTTTTATTGTACATTTTCCTGGCTGCACAGTGGTGCAGCGGTTAGCACCGCAGTCTCACAGCTCCAGGTTCGATTCTGGGTACTGCCTGTGCGGAGTTTGCAAGTTCTCACTGTGATTGCATGGGTTTTCGCCGGGTGCTCCAGTTTCCTCCCACAGCCAAAGACTTGCAGGCTGATAGGTAAATTGGCCATTGTAAATTGCCCCTAGTGTAGGTAGGTGGTAGGGAATATGGGATTACTGCAGGGTGGTTGTTGGTCGGCACAGACTCGGTGGGCCGAAGGGCCTGTTTCATTGCTGTATCTCTAAATAAAATAAAATTCCTGTACATTTTCTTTCTCCCTCTTTCTGTTCCCTTTTAGGTAAGTTTATTTGGCCTTGTTATGATCTGGTGAAAATTGCTAATGTGTTGTTTATGAACACGACTGTGACACACTGATCCACAACTGTTATTTTACTTGATTTAATTTCTGGATATTTTCTTGTACTGGCTGTTTGCCACAAAGGACCTAATTCTTTTGTTTGCTTTACTGCAGGGAAAATATATCCTGAGGCAATTGAAATAATCGTGAACATTAATCAAGCCTCTCTTCTTTCTCTCAAATCCCATCCATTCTTTTCAACCACAAGCCTGTTGTAATGTTCTGCTGGAGATACTGCAGACTTTCAGATTATTACTGCATCCACGATACCAAGGATCTGATGTAACAATCAGCAACAATATCACAGTTTCTCTTTGTTATTGTATCGAGGATATCACGCATCTCGATGCTGTGATTCCAAAATGGAACAGGGCTATTAGAGTTAGCAAGAAATCATATCCAAAATTGCAACTTCTAGAGATTTAAAACAGAGAATAAGGATCTAAATAAAATGATATCCTGATGGTTTAACTAATTTTGTACATTACAAAGTGATAGTTATTTAAAAGCTTGCCTCAGGACTACTGTTTATTGTATATGCCATTTTGCTCAGTGAAACTGGACATTACTCAAGATTTCCACTGCAGTCTTGCTTTTAAAGTGACATTGTCTCTGAACAAGAGATTTTCAGCCAGGCTTTGTTCCCAGACAATCAGACAGCGGTAAGTTTGTTATTCTATACAGTACAATACTGAATTTTAAATATAATTGCCCAGATTTCGGGGTCACAGGCAAAGCAAGGGTGCTCGCCACTGATCTCGAAGAAAGCCTCCCTGAGAGATCTAGTGATCTCTGTGGCATGAGCATTACCTCTCTTGATGTGTGGTTGATTGCAGTGTTCTTTAATGGGGATTCCCAACATGGAGCTGCAGTGATGTCATCAAGCTGTCGAAGGAGCCAATCACATTAAAGAATTCTCATTGACAGCCAACCAGGAAATGAAAAGCACTAACAATCAAATTCACTTTTTAAAAACTTTACAGAAAGCGAAATAAACACTGAGCTATACACATAGGGTTAAAGTAAAAGCTCAAATATCATGAACAAACTTTTAATTTTTAAAAATTATTTTAAAAATCTAAGTTAAAACATATAGTAATTAAACCTAATTGAGACATTTAACAACATTCCACAAATATAAAGTTACATTTTTCAGGCTCAGATTGGTTGTTCAGCAGAAGCTATCAGTCAGATCACCACTAAAAGCCCAGTTCGTGCTCACTAAACAAGACTTCACTTTTTCTGGGGTTTCTATCTGAGCAATAGGAGAGAGGAAACTACCATAGGACAAACTGGACTTGCCTTGCTAATCTAACAAAGTCCATTCCAGTTTACCTGCTGAGTCCTCCAGGTGGGGTATTGGGGACTTTTACCAACTTTGTTTTATTTTACTTTTTTGGATCAATAAAACAGAAAAACAGAAATAACAGTCCAGAATGTTCATGTGTCAGAGACAAAAGTCCACAGATCATTTTTTTACAACAATAACTTTATTATGTTTCACAAGAGCATTATAAAGCTAGGTTACACACCAAGCTGCATAAGGCAATATTAGGGCAGATGGCCAAAAGCTTGGTCAAAGAGGTAGGTTTTAAGGAGCTTCCTAAAGGAATCAGTTTAAAGAAAACTGAAGTCCTGCGTCAGCCTGCACCCCAAAGAAGAATACAGACCACCAAGCATTGTCATCGAGGGAACTGAGCTGAATGCCATCAAGCAATGCACTTATTTGGGGAGCATCATCTCGTTTGATACCACCATAGACAAGGAAGTAGACAATAGGCTTTCAAAGGCAACTGGAACGTTCGGCAGACTCTACAAACGAGTGTGGAACAACCACAGCCTCAGAGTACAGACCAAACTCAAAGTGTACAAAGTCCTCACCCTCACCACCCTTCTGTATGTCGTCGTATCATGGGTCCTATACCGCCATCGTGTACGCCTTCTAGAGCGCTTCCATCAGCGCTGCCTCCGCAGCATCCTCAAGATCCGCTGGAAGGACCGCATCTCAAACATTGAAGTCCTGGAAACAGCCAACATCACCAGCTTCGAGGCCATCCTCCTGCACAGCAAACTGAGTTGGGTGGATCACATCGCCCGGATAGACGACAGTCGCCTGCCCATGGTTGTGTTGTATGGAGAGCTGACCACTGGTAGAAGGAACAGAGGGGCCCCATGCAAACGTTTCAAGGACTCCCTGAAGAAGTCTCTCTCTGTCTGCCACATTGACCATTGCCAGTGGGAAGCACAGGCCATAGATCGTGATGCCTAGAGATGCTACATCAGGAGGGCTACAGACACCTTTGGGACTGAATGAAGAACCAACATGAAAGAGAAAAGGAGGAGAAGGATAGATCCAACTGCCCTCAGCAGCGACTACACCTTCACTTGTACCCGCTGTGGGAGAATCTGCCGGTCACGGATAGGCCTGACTACCCACCAGTGGGCCTGCAACCGATGACTACAACCTTCTCAAAATCGTCGTCTGTGAAGAAATGAAGTAGAGAGTTGGCGAGGTTTAGGGAGGGAATTCCAGAGCTTAGGGCCTAGGAAGTTGAAGGCTTGGCCACCAATGGTGGAGCAATTAAAATCAGGGATGCTCAAGAGGCTGGAATTAGAGGAGCACAGATATCTCGGAGGGTTCTGAGGCTGGAGGAGATTACAGAGATAGGGAGGGGAGAGGCCATGGAGGGCTTTGAAAACTAGGATGAAAATTTTTAAATCATAGTGTTGCTTGACCAGGAGCAAATGTAGGTCAGCGAGCACAGGGGTGATAGGGGAATGAGACTTGGTGCGAGTAAGGACACAGACAGCAGAGTTTTGGAAAACCTCAAGATTACGGAGGGTAGAACGTGGGAGACCAGCCAGGTGTGCATTGGAATAGTCAAGTCTAGAGGTAACAATGGCTTGAATGAGGGTTTGAGCAGCAGATGGGGCGAAGTCGGGTGACATTATGGAGGTGGTCTTAGTGATGGCGCAAATATGCGCCCGGAAGTTCATCTCAGAGTCCAATATGAGACTAAGGTTCCAAACAGTCTGGTTTAGTCTTAGACAGTTTCCAGGGAGAGAGATGGAGTTGGTAGCTAAGGATCAGAGTTTGGAGTAGAGACCGAAGACAATGGCTTCAGTCTTCCCAATATTTAATTGGAGGAAATTCCAGCTCATCCAGTACTGGATGTCAGATAAGCAGTCTGATAATTTAGCAACAGTGGAGGAGTTGAGAGATGTGGTGGTGAGGTAAAGCTGGGGGTTGTCAGTGTACATGTGAAAGCTACCAGTGTGTGTTACAAATTATTTTGCTGTTCCTCCCCTTGTGTTACACAAAAAGTACAGATGTGTGTAATTATTATTTTAGATTATTACACGAACAATAATAAAATGTAAGTACACACAGTCCCTGAATTTTACACTGACTGATGGACGGAATATTGATGCTTTTTTACAATAATGACTCCGGTTTAAATCTTTCTCTATGATAATGGTATACGAGCTGGCTGTGCAACCACAATCTACAGGGAATTATTGAGTGCAATTTTTTTTTTTTAATGGTGGAATTGAGGCTATTCACAAGATACTTTCAGATGAGGTCAGCCATTTGGCTCAACTTAATTCACCCAAAGAGAACAATGCTACACTCTCCCACCCACCACCACCACCCCTATCCCCCCCAAACAAACAACCCACACACACCCCATTGCTTCATCTTTATTTCTTACATTATTCCAGGCTTATTGCCTCTACCACTCTCCTTGAAAGTCCATTCCAAGTGTTCTGCTAGGTGAAGAAGAACCTCCTGATATCAGTTCCGAAGTTACCTTTTACTAGTTTGAACCTGTCTCCTGTTGATTTCAAGTAGTATTCTGGATTGACCTTTTTCCATACGATTTGGTGTCTTGCATTATCTCTATAAGGGCACGTCTTAGACACCTTTTTTCCAGCATGAACAGCCCAGATCTCCCCAGTACTTCCTCAAAACCCAGACCCCGAGATGACAATTCAGCCTCCTGGCTCTTCACCCTACTGCCTCCAGCCCATGAACATTTCTCTTGCTTGACAGCAGGCAGACCTGGGCTCAGTATTCAAGGTGCGGTATGATCTGTGAGCCCTGTATGGTTTGATCACAACCTCCTCCAACTTATATTCTACTGTTTTGACAGTGTAGTTCAACATGCTATTGGTTTACTGCTCTGCATTAGGAGGATATGTTTGAGTATATCATACACTGAGACTCTTGGGTCTTTTTAACCTCATCCTTGGCTATTTCAACACCATTTGTGAGGTACGTATGTTGCGCAGTTTCCTTTCCTATGCACCATTCTTAGTTCATTCGGTCACTCCTGGACTGGACCGTTTGATTCCACTGACCCTCTGAGTTTGGTATCACCTGTAAGTTTGACCAATTTGCACTAAGTTTCTGAATCAAAGTCATTAATAATTAGAGACAGCAGTGGGCCTAACACTGAGCCCCAGCCTGATATTACCCTGCTAACCAGTACCTGTCAATTTCTACCTTTCAGCCAAGTTCTCATCCATCCCAAGATTTGCCCTGACTCCCTGCAGCTTTGAGCTTAATTAGCAAACTTTCATGTGAAACTTTTTTAAATCCTTTGCAAATGTAGGATTTGTAGGGTTCACCACAGTGGACTTGGACTGTCACATTCTTAGAGAAATTAAGAAGGTTGGTTAGGCAGGATCCTTCCCATCTAAAGCCATGTTGACTGCTGTTTATTAGGTTGCTTAGGTTGTTTATTAGTCATTAAGTTTGCTCCTAATAATGCTTTCCATTATTTTACATGGAATTTAAGTAAACAAATGAGACTGTAGTTGTCTGACTCGAAAATGGACACCATATTAGTCTGTTTCCAATCGACTGGTATCTCCTCAATGTCAGCTGACTCCCTCATAAGCAAGGTCAGTGTCTCTCAAATCTCTTCGCCATCCTGTCTCAACACCTTTAGTTAAGCAACATCTATCCTGGGGATTTATTTGCTTTTGACTCTTTTAGACTGTCTAGGACTATGGCACATTTCTATCCAAGCCATGAATTGTGGCTTGGTGTTCTTTTTGGAGGGAGGGCATATTGTTCTAGTTCTTCCTTGTGAATTCTTGGAGGAAGTAATTGTTCAGAATATTCACCATCTTGTGCTCATCCTCAGATTCCAGCACATTTTCAAATTCTAAAGCCCTTGCCTTGTCTCTTGGGGAGGTTTATTTTTAATCACTCCTTTTAAAGATGATTTCTGAGTTGCTGTTCAGGGCCCGAGTGGTTCATTATACTTTGCATTGCTGGGTGATAGCCAACCAGGCGCCCGTTTTACAACATGCCTATATATCACTTCCATTGACTCCATTGTGTAAAACAGACGAATGATTTGCTATCACCTGGCAATAAAAATCTCCCCCTTGTAGTTTTCTCTGTCTTTTTCTGTTGCATCTTCTTCTAGATTTTTATGTTCTTTAGCCACTTGGCATATCTTCTGAGTTTGATCAAACCCCTGGAGCACTCTGTACTTTGTGGTGCTCCTGCATTATCCGTGGTCTGGTTTTAGTTCTGATCATCCCTGCCTGTTTTGTTGACTTGCTTTTCTATAGTGTTTTCACAACCACTAGAAGTCTCCAAGTGCTTTACAGCCGATCAAGTACTTCTGAAGTATGGTCACAGTTGTACTGTAGAAAAAGCAGCAGCCAATTTGCACACAGTAAGTTCCCCCAAACAGCAATATGATAATGACCAGATAATCTGTTTTTTGTGGTGTTGATTGAGGAATAAATATTGTGCAAGGCACTGGGGAGAACTCGACTGCTCTTCTTTGAAATTGCACCATGGGATCTTTTACATCCACCGAAGCAGACAGATGGAGCCTCGGTTTAACGTCTCATCAGAAAGATGGCACCCCTGACAGTGCAGCACTCCCTCACTGCACTGGAGTGTCAGCCTTGATATTTGTGTTCAAGCCCTGGTGTGGGAATTGAACCCAGAAACGCAGAGTCAAGAGTGCTACCAACTGAGCCACAGCTGACACATGAGGGAATTTTAACTCTCAGTGTTGGGGGAAGCCACTGGGGCTGACTGCCTAGGCAGTGCTGCAAGGGACTGCGGTCCATATTAACAGCCGGCAAGCACCTGAAACGGGAATCCAGAGGCAGTTCGCTGGGTTCAAGCCAGTGAATATTGGGCAGCCCAGAGAGCATCTTTCCGGCGCTCAGTAAGTCATCGAGAGAGGTTCGGGAGGATCTTGAGAATGTGGAAGTGGAAGTAGTCCAGCATGGCAATGGCTCACACCTGCCAGTCTTGGCCCCACAAAGGGAAGTTCTGCCTCTCCCTTTTGGGGCCTCTGCTTCTGCTTTGATTGCTTTAGAATATTGATGAATGCACATCTTGGTCAGCAGCTTACACCAGTCTCCTCAATATTCCTTTGCACGGCAAAGCACACATCTTAATCACCATGATGTTTGCATTGACCAGACTCATTCAAATACTGTGTGGCAACTGGCACTACCTACCGGGCACTTGCAGAGTGCCTCTGAAGAATTAAACTCCGCTTAGTATATTGAACTCGGATTGATTGTGGACTGCTGGAAGGCAAGGCAAATGTCATGATGCAAATCAAAAAATAAACTCCTATCTCTCCACCTTTACCAGCACTGAAAGACAACAGTTACTTGTAAGTGTTCTGCTGCATTGTCATCAGTCACCAGTCTGTACAACACAAGAAACTTATTGAAGTAAGGGAACAGCAATGAATGCTCATATTATACTGTTGCAATGATATTCATGTAGTCTGTTCAGATGTACATGAGATGAGGAAAGACTTGTTCCTAGCGATGGTGTCTGTTTTACTGGGTGTCCTGCTACCCTTTACTTTAACCTAATTAGAGCATTCTAAAGTCACTGGACTTCTGGAAATCACCAGTTGACACATAAAAATGCACAAGCAAAGAAACAGAGAGCAGTAAAAGGACTGGTCATGACTGAGCATGGTCCACTGTTGATTCCAGTATACTGTGAGCCTATTCAGCACTGCGGCATCCCAGCTGAGGGAGAGATGTTTTATTTTAACTTGCTTAATACCATAGCTGGCAATCATTTGGTCGAGAGACCTGTACAATCGTGAGGCCTGGTGACTGAGTCGTGATGCAATGGAGCCCTGTCACAGTCCCTCACACAGTGGGCATTATTCAAGTGTAACCCTAGATGTTCCCATTGCTATCTGATTATGAGAGGCACCCCAACTCAGCCCAACCCTATATTTACACAGTGCCCAATTGCACACCTTCAAGCAGAAATTGCTGAACTGCAGTCATAAGCAGCTAGCCTGGCTAATGTTTCCCCTCCCCTGCCGAGCCCAGGACAGTGACATCTATTGCATTGTCTCCCACCACTAAACCAGCTCACATCTGCTAACTCAGTATAGAAGCAGTGAGTTCCCTGGTCGATACAGTTAGGTGCTGCACAACTATGTGCTTATGCCCAATAGATGTGACATGGTAAGAGCATTCATTAACCGAGTTATGTACAATACTGAAAAATATCTCGTTATATAAAAATTCTGCTGAACTGCGCAGGTCAGACTGAAATATGAACATGCATCTGTATTTTTGCAATCTATGCATTTTATAGAAGAATTAAACTAAATTTGTGAGATAATGTGAAACATTTTGTTGCTTTTAGTCCTTCAAATTTATTTGGTGTGTCCTTGGAAACACATATAATTTCAAATTAAATGTTGGGACATTCAGAGCGTAATAGAATTACTCGGACACCTTCAATTAAAAAGCTGTAACTCAGTGATTAGCAAATAATACGCCAATGTGAAAAAGCCTTTGTATTTAAGCCTGATACAAAAATATAATGATGGTGATAAAAATCCATGCAGCACTGAAGCCAACACTGCACAAAATGTCTTATGCTGTTTGGAGTGTGCAGACTATCCAAACTAAGGAAATGAAATGTCCCAGTGTGGGCAGAGAGGAGCACACCTGTAAATTAATTCCTATCTTGACACAACTCAGTTGATGTGGGCTTTAATAACAGAGCAATGTGCTGAGACTTAAATAAATAATAGAAGAGTTCTGAATTAGTAGCTCAACAAAGATGTGGTACAATCTGTAGAGATGTTGACTGGATCCAGTTATTCTCTCTCAAGCTAACATTCTCCTGTTGTATCCAGTGATTATATAAGTTTATAGAAAGATAGAACTAGCATTTATGTTACACTTTTCATGACCTCAAAAGTCCCAGATTGCTTTACAGCCAATGGAGTACTTTATTGAAGCTTAGTCATTGCTGTAATGTCAGAAAAACTTTTAAGAACAAATTGTATGTATACATTGCTTTAATGTGCTGCATTGAGGAGAAATGGGCACTGAGCGGTAGAAGGCGAACAGTTAGGGGAGGTGACTGAAGAATAGGTCAAAGAGGCTTTTGAAGGTCGGAGGAGAGACAGCAAGGGGATGGTGCGGGGAGCTTAGGGACTGCCAGACAGTATTGTTAAGGCAGCTGAAGACACTGCCACCAATAATGGGTCAGAGGGTGGGATGGATGCATAGGCAGGTCATCATCAGAAGACCATAGGGCATTGACTGGACCATAGGGAGAGGAGGTTGCAGAAGTAGGTTGGGTGAGATTGTGGACTGATTTGTGAGGCTAGATAAAGATTCTGAACGCATTGGGATGGAGAGCTGCTGAAAATTAGCAAGAGAATTGGGGATGGTCATGTGGGGCTTGATGCAGGAAAGGATGGCAGAGCTTTAGATGACTCAGGGCAGACTTGGAGGGCAGTGAGAAGGGGTTTTTGAGAAGTCAGATCTGCAGGTAAAGATTTTAGCAGAGCAAGGCATGAGTTAAAGATGGAGGAGGTGTTATATCGATGGACATAATTGGAGGTAAGTCCAACAAGAAGCAAAAAGGTATCAGGTGCATGGGAACACCACCCCTGCAAGTTCCCCTCCAAGTCACACACCATCCTGACTTGGAAATAATGCATCGTTTCTTCATTGTCATTGGGTCAAAATCCTGGAACTCCCTCCTTATCAGCACAGAGGAGGTTCCGTCACCACATGAACTACAGCGGTTCAAGAAGGTGGCTCACCACCACCTTCTCTAGGGCAATTAGGGATGGGCAATAAATGCTGGTCTTGCCAGTGATGCCCACATTAGAGGCCTGCTACCCGACCCGAACACAATGGGACCCGATGACATGTGTCGGGTTCGGATCGGGTCGGGTCGGGCCCATCTTCCAGGGCCGGCTTTTGGGCTCGGATCGGGTCGGGCTGAGTCCAGATCGAGTCGGATCGGGTCGGGCCGGTCACACACAGTAAGTGCTCTGCTGGTAAGTATTAAAAATAAAAAAACTTACCTGAGCTGTGAGTCCGGGATGAAACGGGGTCTGCGCAGTGAGTGAGTGACGTCACTATGATATCTCGCACATGCGCTGCAGCTTCTTACAGGTTCAATGTCAGGAACATAAGTAAAGGGATGGTCAGGTCGGGGTCGGGCTCGGGTTGGGCCGACTAATGGCGGGTTCGGGTCGGGTCGGGCTCGGAACAAAATCGGAGGGACTCGGGCCCACTGTGGTTCGTGTCGGGTTCTTTTTCCTGACCTAAAGCAGGCCTCCAGCCCACACCCCATGAATGAATAAAAATTATGTCTAGGATATGGGTCTCGCAGCCCACGGTAAACTTCAGCCCAGTGTGTTTTTATGCCAGTGGATTGTATTCAAGCTTGGTCATATGGAGGATTTGTTTCTGCATTAGCACAGTTCCAACAACATTACTCACAGTAAAACAGATTATATGGAAGTGATATAATGCACAGTACTTTATCTGCCCTGTCCAATTAAAGCAACTGGTCTAATTGCTCTCATTTCTGAGATTAATTAGCGGTTACTTACTATTGATAAGTGAAGTTTGTAGATGGTAGCTAGTTATAGATACCCAATTCCTGGTCATAAGAAACCAAGATGAAATAATTATTCTCCTTCCTTTTTATACTTTTGACGATTTGTGTGATGTCTGAAAAATGACTCTGAAAAATTAACCCATCCTGAGAAATAAATGCATTTTCACTGCTGTTGACAATGCTGTTTGGAGGGAGATGTACAAAGGCCTTTCTCTTTCTGGAAGGTATATAATGAACCAGATTTTCCTCTTCGGCACCTGGACAAGTGGGCTTGGAGGCTCCAAGGAACTTAAAGCAAAATTGGGCACTTGCTGCCCATAATTTTCTATCCACTAATTTTATTGAAAGGGAAACTGTGACTACCTTGTGACCAATTTTGCCGGGAGCAATGTTCCCTGCAAGTGTCACACACCGAGATACCGAGGAGGAAAATGTGTCCCAATATTTTCACTATCAGTCGTATTATTCTAAGTTGACTGTGTAAATTTGTTATATAACAGTGAAGGGCAAACGGCAGGGTCACGGTAAACATCAAAGAGCATTCCAGGTCCTGAACTACTCCTGGGCAATGACACTGTAATACAATGAACTGCTTGGAGTGCAGTGACTGCTGTTGCATAGGCAAACACAGCAAACCATTTGCAACGCAGCAAGATCCCATGAGTAGAAAAGAGATAAATGACTAGTTTTTGGTTGGGAGAGGAATGTTGGATCACTCCCTAAGCATTACACTGTAATGCCAGCTTGGATTATGTAACTCAGTTCAGGGTAATTGAAACCACAGCCTCCTGAGTGAGAGAAAGGGCTCTACCAACTGAGTCAAGCTGATACCACTTTAGAAATTGTTGTAACACAATCTATGGTTAGCGTAAACAGTCACTAGCAAGAACACTTGACAAGTGGACATTGTACAATCAAAGGTCTAGCTTGTTCTATGTTCTATAGTGTAGGTCAGATGGTTTCACAGGTCGGCGCAACATCGAGGGCCGAAGGGCCTGTACTGCGCTGTAATGTTCTATGTACTTGTGGCAAATTGCTATCTTCCCCAATGAAAGCTGGCTCTGTAAACAGGGTATATCCTAAGCTCTTGGAATGATGTGCACATCACCACAAACTTGTCACTCAAATTCCAGGACAATTCACCTTCCCTTAACTCTTACCTTACTCTGCCTTTTTACTGTGATTGCAGTCTTACCGGAGAAGTTAACAATACCTATTACTGCATCAGGCCAAAAGAAATTACTAATACATCATTCATTTCTTATGAGCCAATTAAACATTGGAACTGCGACCTCACGCCTCAAACCTTATGAATAATGAAAGAATCCCTTTTCCAAATGATATGAAGTGGTAATAATATTTTGGGAAAGAATGTGGGACATATATGAACTCATAAAGTGACTGACTCCTTTGAAATTATTTTTCACACCTTAGCTTCAAAAGCAGAAACTGATGCCTGCCAGAGCCTGTCTGTCCACAGTCACTTTGTTTTCTAGCTGGAGTCCTTTTGATATCATGCAAAGTTTTTAAGTTATATAGCAAACCTGAGATTTGTGTGTTTTAAGGAGGAGTTATTGTGTCTCTGGGTGGTTCAGTCTGTGAAGACAGAGCCGAGGGTGGAACTGAGGCAAACAAGACAAGTGAATACAGGGACTCTGTGGCCCAAGGAACCATCCTCTCAAACCATCCTTGTGTTGAAAATAGCTCCATGAACAAAATGGCTATTTGGGGCCTTTAAGCTGCTGCAGCCATATAAATGTTGCAGTATCATTGGATTTCCCACCCTTCCTCCATGCCCACAATACTGGAAGGCGTTGGAACATGGTAGGCTGAATTCCAGGCATTTCCAGCAGTTGGCGTGCCTTAAAGGAAGATCTTGTTGCCTAGCTCCACCTAAACTGTGCTGTCCTAGCAGTTGTAACCAGTTGCTGTCAAGATACTTGTCAAATTTTAGTTTGAAGAGATTTAAACTAAATTCTCCTTTAGTAAGCTATTCCAGCCGGCAATCACATTCACAGTGATGTAATATGTCATTACATCCTGCCTGAATCTACTTATCCTCCACTTAAAATCACGTTGCTTCATACTGCAGGCGAAAAATTCAGTAGTGCTGGGTTTTAGGGATGGGATTGTGATGTGCGATTACCCCACGCCCAGTTGAGGCGAAGCAGGTAGCATGCAAACTTTGTGCTGCACATCAGTGTAATTGCGGCATGCAGCCCAGAGCTAAATGCACTGCTGACTAGCTGCATGTTCAGCAGTGGGCCCAGGTGCATGCATGGTGAGCACGAGTTTCGGCTAGGGTGCACTTCTTAAAGGGGAGGTGCATTCTGGCTGCAGCAGCTGGTGGAGAAGTTTGAAGAAGTGTTTCAGAGAAGGGATAAGAATTCCGGTGGAGCAGCAGCCCAGAGAGAGAGCTCCAGTTCTGTGATGCAGTGCTGGAGACCTTAGTCAAGGAGTTGGAAAGGAAGAGGCAGATTGTGCTTCTGCAGGGGGCCAGGAGGCCCCCAAGACAGACACAGCGAAGGGAACGGGAGCAGGTAGCTGCGGAGATCAATTGAAGGAGTCTGGCCCTGAGGACCTGGCTGCAATGCCACAAGACGTTCAATGAGTGGGTTGTGGAGATGTGTCATAAGCCACGTATAGCAAGGGTAGCCCTTGTCACCACGCTCTGGTTCGTTGTGGTGGCTTGAATATGGCAGAAACAGCTGACTGGCCCAGTATCGTGGCTGCTGCCAGGATAGCAGGCATTCACTGACATGATGGTCTGTGCATTCTGGCATACCAACTACACATTAAGGGAGTGTTAGCCCTTGTGGTTCTGGTACATCTCTCCAGTCAGATGTTGCGCCTGCGGAGCCACGTGAACCATAGAACGATAGAAAATTTACGGCACAAAAAGAGGCCATTCAGCCTATCATGTCTGCATTGGTCGAAAAAATAGCCGCCCAATCTAATCCCACCTTACAGCACCTGGTCCATAGCCCTGCAGGTTACAGCACTTCAGGTGCAGGTCTAGGTACCTTTTAAATGAGTTGAGGGTTTCTGCCTCCACCACCGATCTGGGCAGTGAATTCCAGACACCCACCACCCCTCTGGGTGAAAAAGTTTTTCTTCATGACCCGTCTAATCATTCTACCAATCACCTTAAATCTGTGCCCCCTGGTAATTGACCTGTCTGCTAGGGGAAACAGGTCCTTCCTGTCCACTCTATCTAGGCCCCTCATAATTTCGTACAACTCAAATAAGTCACCCTCAGCCTCCTCTGTTCTGAGGAAAACAACCCTAGCCTATCTAATCTTTCCTCATAGCTGCAATTTTCAAGCCCTAGCAACATTCTTATAAATCTCCTCTGTACTCTCTCCAGAGCAAATGAGTACTTCCTGTAATGTGGTGACCAGAACTGTACACAATACGCCAGCTGCGGCCTAACCAGCATTTTGTACAGTTCCAGCATTACATCCTTGCTTTTGTATTCTATACTCCAGCCAATAAAGGAAAGCATTCCATATGCCTTCTTCACCACTCTATCTACCTGTCCTGCCACTTTCAGGGACCTGTGGACATGCACAGAAAGGTCTCTCACTTCTTCTATCCCTCTCAATATCCTCCCATTTATTGTGTATTCCCTTGCTTTGTCTGCTCTCCCCAAATGCATCACCTCACACTTCTCCGGATTGAATTCCATTTGCCACTTTTCCGCCCACTCAACCAAACCATTGATATCATTCTGGAGTCTACAGCTATCCTCTTCGCTATCAACCACACGGGCAATTTCTGTGTCATCTGCTAATTTCCCAATCATGCCTCCCACATTTAAGTCCAAATCATTAATATACATCACAAACAGCAAGGGACCCAACACTGAGCCCTGTGGAACGCCACTGGAAACAGCTTTCCATTCTCAAAAACATCCGTCGATCATTACCCTTTGTTTCCCGGCCCTGAGCCAATTTTGGAACCAACTCGCCACATTTCCCTGTATCCCATGGGCTTTTACTTTTCCGACTAGTCTACCATGCGGGACCTTGTCAAATGCCTTACTAAAATCCATGTAGACAACATCCACTGCACTACCCTCATCAATCCTCTTTGTTACTTCCTCAAAAAATTCAATTAAGTTAGTAAGACATGACCTTCCCTTAACAAATCCATGCTGACGATCCCTGATCAATCCGTGCCTTTCTAAGTGACAGTTTATCCTATCTCTCAGAATTGATTCTCATAATTTTCCCACCACTGAGGTCAGACTGACTGGCCAATAATCGCATCCTTTTTAAACAATGGTACAATGTTTGCAGACCTCCAATCCTCTGGTACCTCACCTGTATCTAGTGAGGATGTGAAGATAATCCTCAGAGCATCTGTTATTTCCTCCCTGGATTCCTTTAACAGCCTGGGATACAATCCATCCGGCCCTGGTGATTTATTCACTTTCAAGGAAGTCAGACCTCTAGTATTTCCTCTCTCATTATCTCATTAAGCTTATCGTATCTAATATTTCACACTCCTCCTCTTTAACTACAATGTCTGTATCATCCTCGCCTTTGTGAAGACAGAGACAAAAAAACTCATTAAGAACCCTGTCCACGTCTTCTGCATCCACGCATAAGTTCTCTTGTACATCTCTGATAGGCCCTATCCTTTCTTAGTTATCCTGTTGCTCTTAATGTACTGATAAAACATCTTTGGGTTTTCCTTGACTTTATCTGCCAATATTTTTTCATGTCCTCTCTTTGCTTTCCTAATTTCCTTTTTTACTTCACCCCTGCACTTTCTATACTCCTCTAGGTTTTCTAAAGTATGAAGTTTTTTGTGACTCTCATAAGCTTTGTTTTTCTTCTTTATCTTACCCTGCATGCTTCTAATTAACCAGGAGGCTCTAGATTTGGCAGTACCACCCTATTTCTTTGTGGGGACATGTCTACACTGTGCCCGTAAAATCTCAATTTTGAATGCCGTCTCTAGTCCACTTTCGCCAGATCATCTCTCAACTTCGTAAAATTTGCCTTCCCCCAATTTAGAACTTTTACTCCTGTTCTATCCTTGTCCTTTTCCATAATAATGCTAAATGTAACTGTATTATGGTCACTATCTCCAAAATGGTCACCTACTGCTACTTCATTCACTTGCCCAGCTTCATTTCTTAAGACTAAATCTAGAATTGCACCCACTCTCGTTGGGCTTGTTATGTGCTGGCTAAAAAGTTCTCTTGAATGTAGTTCAAGAACTTTTGTCCTCTCTGTGCCCTTCACACTGTTTGTATCCCAATTGATATTGGGGTAGTTGAAATCCCCAACTATTACTGTCCTATTGTTTTTGCACTCAAATTTGCCTACATATTTGTTCTTCTATCTTCCTCTCACTATTTGGAGGTCTATAGTACACTCCTAGTAGTGTGGTTGCCCCTTTTTTATTTCTGAGCTCAACCCATGTGGCCTAATTTGATAATTCATGTAGCATATCGTCCCTCCTCACAGCTGTAATTGATTCTTTAACCAATAAAGCAACACCCCCTCCTTTTTTATCCCCCCCTTTATCCTGCCTGAAAACTCTATATCCAGGGATGTTGAGCTGCCATTTTTGCCCCTCTTTAAGCCAGGTTTCCATTATAGCAATGATATCATGCTACCATGTGTCTCTCTGTGCCCTCAGCTCATCGGTTTTATTTACTATACTCCTTGCATTTAAATAACTACCTTTTAACACTGCCAAATTCCTGTGCTGTACACTTTATAACCTTTGCTTCTTCTGTCTTTCCAAGTCACTTGCTAATTTTCTGCCTTCTGTTCCCTGCCCTGAATTTGTCCTATCTGAAACTGCCCTCAGGTTCCCATCCTCCTGCCAATGTAGTTTAAACCATCCACAACAGCACCAGCAAACCTTCCTGCAAGGATATTTGTCCCAGTCCTGTTTAGGTATAAACCATCTGGCATATACAGGTCCCACCTTCCCCAGAACTGGTCTGAATGCCCCAGAAATCTGAAGCCCTCCCTCCTGCACCATCTCTCCAGCCACGCAATCATCTGGTGTATTTTCCTATTTCTATATTCACTAGCACATTGGCTTAGGAATAATCCAGAGATTACTACCTTTGAGGTCCTGCTTGCTAATCTCTTTCCTAACTCCCTAAACTCAGCCTGCAGGCCCTCATCCATTTTTCTACCTATATCATTGGTACCAATGTGATCCACGACCTCTGGCTGCGCAGCCTTGCCCTCTAGAATGCTCTGTAGCCACTCAGCGATATCCATGACCCATGCACCAAGGAGACAACATAGCATCTTGCAACCACAGAAACGCCTGTTTGTTCCCCTAACTATAGAATCCCCTAACTCTAGAATCCCCTAACTCTATTGCTCTCCTGTCTTTTCTCCTTACTCCCTGCACAGCTGAGCCACTCATGGTGCTCTGGTTATGACTCTTGCTGATCTCTCCAGAGGAATACTGGTTAGAAAGTGGGATGCTCTCCAAGGTTGCCTGCACTACTTGCCTTGTTCTTCTTGTCCATCTGACATCCACCCAGTCCCTCTCTGCCTGCGCTCTCTTAAGCTGTGGGGTGACCAGCTCCTGAAACGTGCTCTCCACGTATCTCTCAGCCTCACGAATGCACCTCAGTGACTCCAGCTGCTCCGTGAGCTCCAAGATTTGGCACTTGAGTTTTTGCATTTGGTGGCACTTTCTGCACATGTAATTGTCCAGGATATGGGCAGTGTCCTGGAGTCCCCACATGGCACAGGATGTGCATTCGACGGGTGTGAGCAGTACTGCCATGCCTCAAATTATTTATTTACTATACTAAAATTGTAACTTAAATAAACACAATAAAATGGGTATAAATAAAATGAACAAACGGGTAACCACCTACTGACTACAGGTATTTTAGTTTCTACTTAGTAGATAGAATTAAATGTTAGAGAAAAAATAAAAACAAGCAGAAAAAAGAAAATAAGAAAGTAAGAAAATACCCACCAGATACTCACCACTCTCTCTCCCCTCTCGCACTGTTTGTAGCTCTGAAATCTCACCCAGCCAATCACCTACCTGCTTCTTCTGTGATGTCCACTTACCAAAACTAATCTAGTTGACCACTATTAATATACCCTACCAATACTAAAATGTTATCAATAGTAGTAACAACCTCAGTAATAAACCCTACTGCTTTAAAATAAAACAGAACAGTAAACTGACCAGCGTTTCCCTTCTGCTTGTGTGCCTTAATTATAAGGTAGTTACATAAATTTTAATTTTGTTGTTTTTCTAATTTGTAGCTATTTATGCATGCACTCAGCTATTTACAGATACTCCCTAACAGCAGTTACTCACCAACCAATCACCTTACACGTTTCCTGTGATGTCACTGTTCACATTTTTTTCAAACACAGGCGCACCTGGACTCCTGTCCACTGCTCTCCTCGAAGGTATGTGCTGTAGGCCACGATCCTCAGGTTTTACTTAGCAGCTGCCCACTCTGTGTTCCTCCCGCAGGTCTACTCCTGTCCACTGCTCTCCTGAAAGGTATGTGCTGTAGGCCACGATCCTCAGGTTTTACTTAGCAGCTGCCCACTCTGTGTTCCTCCCGCAGGTCTACTCCTGTCCACTGCTCTCCTGAAAGGTATGTGCTGTAGGCCACGATCCTCAGGTTTTACTTAGCAGCTGCCCACTCTGTGTTCCTCCCGCAGGTCTACTCCTGTCCACTGCTCTCCTGGAAGGTATGTGCTGTAGGCCACGATCCTCAGGTTTTACTTAGCAGCTGCCCACTCTGTGTTCCTCTCGCAGGTCCACTCCTGTCCACTGCTCTCCTGGAAGGTATGTGCTGTAGGCCACGATCCTCAGGTTTTACTTAGCAGCTGCCCACTCTGTGTTCCTCCCGCAGGTCCGCTACTCTCCCAGAAGGTAAGTGCTGTAGGCCGCGATCTTCAGGCTTTATTTAGCAGCTGCCCACTCTGTGTTCCTCCCGCAGGTCCGCTACTCTCCCAGAAGGTAAGTGCTGTAGGCCGCGATCTTCAGGCTTTATTTAGCAGCTCCCCACTCTGTGTTCCTCCCGCAGGTCCATTCCTGTCCGCCGCTCTCCTGGAAGGTAATGCTGTAGGCCGCGGTCCTTGGGCTTTATTTAACTGTTGCCAGCTCTGTGTTCCCCCCGCAGGTCCGCTCCTGTCCGCTACCCTTGTGGATGGTAAGTGCTTTAGGCCGCGATCCTTGGACTTTATTTAACTGCTCCCCACTCCATGTTCCTCCCACAGGTCCGCTCCTGTCTGCTGCTCTCCTGAACATGTGTGCAGTCAATGGCACCCTTGCACCATTGGGAATTGCACTACCCTGGAAAAGACACTTTCTCACTTCTCCAACTTCTCTCTGGTTAGAGAGAAGGCTATGAACTCCCCTATTCTTCAGTATAGGGCAGGATTTGGCAACAGGCAGCTACCTGGGGTCCAGTGTGCAGCTCCTGACCAGCTCCAAAGCGAACGTATCTTTTAAATTGAATTGACTGCAATGACTTTTCAGAGAACTGTTCCCCCAATGTGCTCCCAATGCAGAAACATAAAAAAATCATCAGCTGTCTAAAATGTCTTGTCTGTCGAATGCTTCATCAGGAAAAATGGTGCCCTTCACTATCGCCCACCATTGAATCATGTAGGTTGCACACAGGTAATCAATAAAAAATCACACTCACTCTGGTTGGTCTCTTTGAAAGATTCACCCAAAATGGCATATTCTGATTGGTCACTGTATTGGGAACCTGATTGATCATTATTAATGGATTAGTGCTCTGCAATTGGGTGGATGTACAAGAGGTAAGGTGCTGATTGGTCAACTATAACAGAAGTGCTGTTGATGGTCTTGCTGCTGTGCTGGTGAGCAAGTGCAGGCAGGCAGATTAATCAATAAAAGAGCGCACTCACTCTGGCCCTGATGTTGAGGCTGTGGTAGTGAGCACGTGCGCCACATGCAGGCAAGCAGAAAAATCATTGAAGGAACAAATTTACTTTAGGCCTTGTTTTAAGGCTGCTTTGGAAATGGCTGTAAAGAAGAGAAGAATGGAAGAGGAAAATCAAGGATTACAAGATGATGCATTCACATTCACCCCAATTTCGGCTGGCCTACCAGTGTGTCTCATTTGTAATGAGAAATGTGCCAAGAACAAGGAATCAAATCTTGAGAGGCATTTAACAAAAAAGCACAGTGCCTTAGCTGAAAATTATCCAGCTGGAGATGCCTGAAAGAAGGCTGTGGAGGAGCCAAAGAACAAGGCAGAGAAATCTAGGTACACATTCACTGTGTGGGTGAAATCATCAGGTAGCTCCACTGCTGCTAGTTTTGTGGCACCTCAAGAGATTGTGAAGCGAGGAACACCGTTCACAGATGGTGAATATGTAAAAGAGTGCTTAATCAAAGTCTCAGAGCAGCTGGACAGTGTTATTAAAAATGAAAACAAAATTATTCAAAAAATTAAAGACATGCATTTATCTGCAAAGACCAAGAGGAACAGAACAATGAATATGGCCACAGATATCACCAGCCAACAGACTGAGGATATAAAGTCAGCTCCGGGCTTCTCCATTGCTTGCGATGAATTGTGTGATGTTGATATTGCACAGATTGCTTTTCTCTGCAGGTATGTGAATTCCAAGGGACCCCAAGAGGAGTTCATTGACTTGGTGCCCCTTAAAAGACAAACAAAAAGAGAAGATATTTTCTCAAGTGGGTGGAAGTCCCGCCTCTGAACATTTAAAGCCTGGGGGCCGTAAAATGCGGGATGGATCCCCAGGCCGGGCGGAAGTGGGTTCAATACTGACTTTTACGTCGGTGGCCAGCTCCCATCTGCCCAACGTAAAATCCAGCCTATTGAGACAGGCTCCCTTTTTCATTTCCCATTAGTGAAACAATTAAATGAACAGGTAAGCGGTATCTTTGACAAGGAAAACCTAGAAGCTGTGATCCTGAAAATACAAGAAGGTTTTGCAGGACGTTTTCAGGAATTTAGGAAGGAAAGGGAAACTTTCCAATTTGTGTTCAAACCTCTTGAAGCAGACAGTTCAGCATTCAACTTTTCAGCATTTTCAGGAGTGAGCCAAGCAGAATTAGAACTTAACCTGACAGATTTGCAGGGCTAGGATATGTGGGTCTCTACATTCTGAAGCTTGGTAAACCAACTTGGAGATCTAGAAAGGGAGAAATCTACCTTGGCATTTCAACACAGATGGGCTGAAATGCATAATCTTAAAAAATAAGACCAAATTGTGTTTGAAGCTTAGAACTCTTTGCCACGCATGTACTGTAATTTGAAGAGATACACATATGGCATACTGTCCATCTTCAGATCTAGTGTTTTCAAGTATGAATCTCATGAGAAGTTGAGAAGCCAGTTGAAAGATGAAAGTTTACAGTCCTGTTTGAAAATGAAAACAACAGCACATAGTCCAGATATCAAACGTCTGTCAAAAGAAATGCAACAGCAGAAATTGCATTAAAGTAAGAGTTACTTTTTTCGATTTAAGGAAGGAATTGATGTTAATTAAATGGCTTGTTTTAATGTTTTAAATTTTTAATAACATTGTACTTGTGAGAAAGCATCATTCAGTTAGCATCTTCTTGCCAAAACCTTTAAAATGTTGTTGATAATCAAATGTACTCTTTCATTGATATTAATACACGTACATTTATGAGCATCAGTGAAACGATGTTGCATAGAAATCCATAAATGTGTCTCCGACTTGTTTTTTATTATTACTGGCGCTTGGGTAACAATATTGTGGCTCTTAAGATATTGCATTTTTGACTACATTTTTAAAAATGGCTCTTCTTGTCAGTAAGTTTGCAAACCCCTTGTCTAGGGCCTCTGTCACCTCGCTCCACAGTGAAATATGAGGTGTTGGCGATATCGCCTGCTCTCGCCTGGAAGGATCCTGAAATTGAGGGCAGCACCGTCCTCATACTGCTGTGCAGCTGTCGGTCTGGTTGGAGGAGGTGGCACAGTTCAGTGACCACTTTCCTGGTGAAAGGTAACTGCCTCAGACACTGCTCCGGGCTGAGGTGGAGGCAGGAGAAGTGGTGCCTGAATATGCTGAGTGGGTATGGCCTTCTATTGAGAGTCCTCCTCCTCCTTCCACTGCTCACAGCTTCCCCCCTCTGCTGCCTGTGCTCCATCTCCCTGTCGTGTTGCAGCACAAAAGGAACTGTAACTGTAGCCCACATGAGTGATAACTCTACTGACAGGTCTTTAAACTTCACTGAGCTCCTTGGAAAAGTCCAGTACCACACCCTTCTGACACCAACAACCTTTGAGAGCTCCTCCAACAACCCAGGACACAGTACTTCCACTAATTCTGCAGCAGCAAAAGGAAGTCGGAAGCACCTCACCTGAAAGTCCCATGGTGATGCCTTTAAATATCGCATTCCAGCTGGGGATTAGGCTTTTTGGTAACACGCCATATGATTTTTGTAGGGCCTGGAGGAGCACTTACCTTTTGGGAGGGGCCTCCAGTTGTGCCTTTAAGGATTGGCGGTTGGCCTCTCGATTCCTAGAGAAAGTGGGACTGGCATTCGAAATATATTCATCACCCATTTCTCCTTCAAAGTTGCAAGTCGGGTTCCACAACTGGCATAGGGCCCCAATTTGCATATTTAAATACCTCCATGATATGGGTGGGAGTAGTGGACACCCATTAAGCGGGTAGCTCACAGTTGAACATCTCTCCCTGTGTATTTGGCAGCAGCACAGTGCAAGAAGTTATGCCTCATTTATTCCAAATCTACATTTTGCTTTTGTTAAAACTCAGGTGGTCCTTGGTGTAAAATCCAATTTCCAATGACTGCAGAGAGTTGGTTGTCATGTCAGCCCTTAATCAGGCCCCTGCATGCAGTCACGCTTCCACCCTCCATAAACTTGAGCTCATCCAAAGCACTGCTATGCCTATCCTAACTTGCGCCAAGTCCTGTTCACCCATCACCCCTTGCTTGTTGACCTACATTAGCTCCCAGTCCAGCTCCACCTCAATTTTAACATTTTCATCCCTCCATTGTCTCGTCCCTCCCTCTCTTAGTAACCTCCTCCATCCCTATAACGCTTCGAGATCTCTGCGCTCCTCCAATTCTGGCCTCTTAAGCATCCCTGATTTTAATTGCTCCACCATTGGTGGCCATGCCCTAAGTTTTGGAATTCCCTCCATAAACTATGGCCTATGGTCTCTGGTTCTAAACCTCACTGCCTCTCTCTCCTCCTTTAAGATGCTCCTTCAAACCTACCTCTTTGACCAAGCTTTTGGTCACCTGTCCTAATATCTCATTTATGTGACTCGGAGTTAAATATTGTTTGATAACACTTCCAAAAAGTGCCTAAGGACATTTTACTGTGTTAAAGGCTTTATATAGTGGTACGTTGTTGTTGTTACACAGGCATCAAACTTTCCCTCCCCACTGTCATCATCCCTCCAACAGTGAGGAACCAGGTGATATAACCACACCTATGCACTTGCAAACTGTGCTACAAAATGCAGCCAGTACCACACTGGGGCCATCAGTCACGAGTACAAATGTCAGATATCACCAGAAACCATCACTTGATCACCCTCTGTCTCTAACAATGCACTGAGTGTAGTGTAATACACTGAGCAATTTCTTTCCTGTTATTTGTGTACTTGGACATTCTGAACCCATGGCCATAATTAACTGGAACATTCTGTACCTGAAGAAAACAAATAATTAGTCTCGACTGGAACACTCCTGATCCCAACTGAAGCAAGTAGCCCACAGCTTATTAAATTATGAAACCTCATTTCACGTAGATTTAAGAAGACTTGCTGCATTCTCAGAGTCCTGTTATTGATTAATTTATTTTGTCCACCTCCAATTTTCCCTCTCTGCCTGAAGGTGTTGACTTGGTTGTGGTTCCACAGGCAATGACCACTCCCTGGTAGCTCACTCAAGTAGCCATTCATCACTTATGTGCTGGTAGGTTGTTTAAACAGTGGGGTGGATTGCTATTTTATTGCCACCTGACATCTACATGCATGCACTTTCCTGCAGTGCTCAATGGATAGCAAGGAGTGGGTACCTTGGCTGCTTTCCATCCCCTACACCACAGCTCACCCATAGCTCAAAGCTCAATTGATACACAAACTTTCAGCTCAGCTCAGTTAACACAGTACAGATCAAAGATCAAAACAAGGACTATCTTGCTCTGAATGGCTCATGCTACAAGGTGTACTGAGCAATTGGGAGAACCACTGAGCGATTTTAAAGATATCTGCTAATAATTCCTCCCTAACAGCACTGTGGGTGTACCTAGACCACATGCACTGCATGGTTCAAGACATTGGTCACTACCATCTTTTTGAGAGTAATTCAGGTTGGGCAATAAAAGATGGCCTTGCCAGTGACGCCCACATCCCATGAACGAATGAAAAAAATCCTTTTCTCCCCTTGCCCTCTCTCCTTTGACTTCTCTGTGCTTCCTTCCCTCCACACGCACTTTTTATAAATTCCCCTCACCCATATTGTCGGCCACTTCCTTGACCTTTCTGCCTCCTATGACCTGTCTGTATCCAAGGCCTTGATTATCTACAAAGCCATGTCTGACCACTCTCTTATCTGCCTTTCCCCCCACAATCCCCTTCCTTTTTCCCATTCCCATCAACCTCTCCAACTACCCATAGAAAATGAAGCTGAATAGCCTCCCTCAATCTGGAGGGTGCACACCCTCAACATACTGTTTGTACCTAAACCCCCACATCACCAAGATCATGTTTCCACTGCTCTATTTTATGATGTATAAATTATGACGGGAAATACTTGTTGCAATTTTAAAAATGACAGAATGACCATTATGTGATTGTTATTACAGATATACAATGATCTTACCCAAAACATTTCTCAGCAACACTCCCTGATACTTTTGCACTCTGCTCATTTGCCAAACTGACTAATTGCCTCTCAGTTCTGGTTCATCTTTCCAAAGCTCCCTATTTTAATCCCTGTAATTGGCTTCCATCCTTCTGACAGTCTTAAATGCTCCTGGTTAAAGTCATGCATGATGGTGATCGTAATGCATTATCTCTCCTTGTCCTACCATCCTTGCCATATGCCTAACCATACCAAACTCCTCCAATAGCTCTCCTGCATTACCGGGTTTCTATGGAACTGCCTTTGCATGGTTCCATTTGTACCTATCTGAACACAGCCAGTGCATCTCCCGCAATGGCTTCTCTTTCCACCCTCATGCCATTAACATAGGAGTCCAGCAGGGATCTATTCTTGTCCCCCACCTCTCTTGCTCATCCACATGTTACCCATTGGTGGCATCATCTGTTGGAACAGGGCAAGCTTCCTGTGTATACTGATGACAGAAGCTCTACCTCTTCATTAGTTCTCTAAACCCCTCACTACCTCCGTGCCTGTCTGACAACAGGTCAGGGATGAGCCTTGAGTTCAATGTTAGGAAGACTGAAGCCACTGTTTTCGACTCCACTACAAACTCTATTCCATTGCCATTGCTGCATTCCCCGCCTCCCAGGTCTTTTACTCAGGCTAATCTAGGCAACGCACACCTTGGACACACTGTTTGACCCTGAAGTGAACTTAAACTCCTGTCCATCACCAAGATCACGTATTTTCATCTCTGCTGCATTCTGCACCTCTACCTCTATTACAGTTCCTCTACCACTGAAACCTTTACATATGCCTTTCTTCCTTCCAGACTTATTGGGGGTAATTTTAATTCCTAAAAGCAGATGGATTTGTGTTGGGTGGTGGGGGGTGTTAAAATGTTAAAAATCTGAAACAACCCAACACCCCTCAAACTCACCCACTTTTGGTTTTAGCGGAGGCGGGGCAAAGAGTGGGAGACCAATATGTTGTCAGGAGGCAGAGTTAGTCATTGAAACCTTTTAAGGAGGTTGTGTACCTCCAACTTTAAGGTTTCTATTTTTAACCCATGTTGACTGGGTTTCCCAGGACCTGAGAAACCTGGGAGGTAAAAGGAGGCAACAAGGGCCAGTTCCATAGGAAAGTGCCTTTACAGCACTACCTGTGGGCTTGGAGGAGCAGGAGAGTTTCCTCCAGATCCAACAGGCTAACCTGTAAACCCTCCACCCCTATGTACACAATCTCCCCCGACGCATCTATTGCTGAACCCCCACGATCCCGACTTTCCCTGAAACCCCCCTCCCGCCCCGATCATGACCTCCATCTGATGTCTCCATGATCCCCCTCAGATGTTTTCCTGAAGCTCACGCATGCTCCAAGCACCAGTGATCATCCCTGATCTGCCACGATCACCTCCGGACAACACCACCCCCCCAACTCCAAAAGTGCTCTGTCCACATACCCTCCCCCCACCTCCTCACCCTGCCTCACAATCCCTACTACAGAACCACACCAGATCCTTGGCTGCAACCTTTTCTGGAGAACCTCCTTGCCTGACGGCCTGTCAATCAAGCTGGCTTCCAGGTGTGGAATCTGTTTTAAAAAAACACGCACACCTGGAGTTAAAACTCCTTGGCGTTCGGGGAAACCTCCACTTCCAGGCTTCACGCGCATAACTCCACATCTTCCTCGTCCCCACGCCTTGGCCCGGAAACACTGCCCCAGTAAATATCAAGTCGAATAATTCTATAGCCTTCCCCCATGCTGGGATCCCATCCTTCATCCTCCATAAACTCCAATTTGTCTAAAACTCAGCCAGACATATTTTGTGATGCTGTAAATTCCGTTCACCTTTCAGCCTTTTCATCACTGACTTACATTGTCTTCCTGTCCCCAATGCATCAACTTTAAAATCTTTGTTCTCATCTACAAATTCCTCTATCAACCTCTGCACCTGCCTGCAACCTCCTCCACTCACACACACTCTGATCTGGCCTTGTCTGCACCCTCCCTTCACTGCACTATTGGAAGCAGAGGCTGATTTATCATATAAGCTGGAATTTTTCCTCAATATGTTGCTTAGTTTCACTTTGTTGTCATAACTCTACTGACCTCAGCATGACAGAATAATGTGTACAATGACATTATTGCATTAAACACAAGTAAAGCTTTATGAAGACCTTATTCTGTTTCAATAAAATATGATTTCTGTAGGGCCATATTCTCTTCTCTTTGGCCTCCTTATCTCGAGAGACAATGGGGAAGCGCCTGGAGGTGGTCAGTGGTGTGTGGAGCAGCGCCTGGAGTGGCTATAAAGGCCAATTCCAGAGTGACAGGCTCTTCCACAGGTGCTGCAGAAAAATTTGTTTGTCGGGACTGTTACACAGTTGGCTCTCCCCTTGCGCTTTTGTCTTTTTTCCTGCCAACTGCTAAGTCTCTTCGACTCGCCACACTTTAGCCCCGCCTTTATGGCTGCCCGCCAGCTCTGGCGAACGCTGGCAACTGACTCCCACGACTTGTGATCAATGTCACAGGACTTCATGTCGCGTTTGCAGGGCATATATTGTGTTCTTATCAGAGCACATCCAATGCTTTGACAAGTCATCTATATTTTTTAAAGCAAAGATACTTAATCCGGAATAAAGTTATTGATATCCATAGCACAGAGGTTTAGTGAGGCTGTGTGAATAGGAAGAAGTGCCCCTGCCAATCTGTGCACTGCCAAAGACAGGTTACTGAATGTAATGGAGTATTAGCCAGGCAGAAGAAGAGATAATTTAATTCAACAAAATTGTACATCAAGGAGCAGTTTACTCAAGTAAAGTGTGAGCAGTTTGCTTGTAGACAGATGAGGCACTCAAAACAACTTTTAATCCCTTTTAAAACCTCAGTTTTGATATATGCATGGAGGATTCCTAAATAGTTTCTCTGTCACTTCTATCCATGATTGTGATCGCTGCCTGTTCTTTAAGGAGACTCCTTGTCATCTCTCTCTTTCCCACATTCTGCTGCAGAGGCCTGTGAGCCTACTCAATGTCATCAGAGTATTCTCTTGTGAACCTTGTGTTTCCATTGGGGATGACTGTTAAATAACACATCTGCTCCTTTCCAATTCTGCCAGAATCTCGGCCTTGCCCTCAGTACAATTAGTGCAGGAGTTGGTCTGCTTCTCTTTCCTCCTGTACAAGATTGCGCTGCAGCTTTTAGACTTAACTCCTATTAATTGGGGAAACAGCTGGCATGTAAACACATTTACAGCTACTTGAAAGATCCAGACTTTCATTAATAAGGAGACAGAGAAGGGGAAGGATGAAACAGATGACAGCAGATCATATCAAGCTGTAAAATATGGACTAGTTGGAGAGCTGTACAATATTCACTAACATTTTAATGACTGTACTCTAGAGATAGAGCACGATTCCATTAACTCTGCTTCACCACACCATTTCATTTGTGCTGTATTTATCATTATGTGTAACATGAGGACTATTCTTTGCCTCCTCCACAGTGCACCCATGGTTGCAAGCCATGATACTTGCATCAGGCCACCAAAGGGGAAAACAAAGTCAGTAAGAACATTGGAACATAGGAGCAGGAGTAGGCTATTTGGCCCATCGAGCCTGCCCCGCCATTCAATATGATCATCCACTTCAATGCCATTTTCCCACACTATCCTCATATTCCCTTATGTCATTGGTATTAGAAAAGATTGGATGTCCACCAAAGCTACTAAGTATCATCACCTCATTCCATGACAATATGAAAGGCACAATTCAGCATAGCGGCGCCTCATTAGACCCCTTTCCTATCCTGAGTGGCGTGAAACAGGGCTGTGTTCTCGCAGCTACACTGTTTGGGATTTTCTTCTCCCTGCTGTTCTCACACGCGTTCAAGTCTTCAGAAGAAGGAATTTTCCTCCACACAAGATCAGGGGGCAGGTTGTTCAACCTTGCCCGTCTAAGAGCGAAGTCCAAAGTACGGAAAGTCCTCATCAGGGAACTCCTCTTTGCTGACGATGCTGCATTAACATCTCACACTGAAGAGTGTCTGCAGAGTCTCATCGACAGGTTTGTGGCTGCCTGCAACGAATTTGGCCTAACCATCAGCCTCAAGAAAACGAACATCATGGGACAGGATGTCAGAAATGCTCCATCCATCAATATCGGCGACCACGCTCTGGAAGTGGTTCAAGAGTTCACCTACCTAGGCTCAACTATCACCAGTAACCTGTCTCTCGATGCAGAAATCAACAAGCGCATGGGAAAGGCTTCCACTGCTATGTCCAGACTGGCCAAGAGAGTGTGGGAAAATGGCGCACTGACACGGAACACATAAGTCCGCGTATATCAAGCCTGTGTCCTCAGTACCTTGCTCTGTGGCAGCGAGGCCTAGACAACGTATGTCAGCCAAGAGCGACGTCTCAATTCATTCCATCTTCGCTGGCTCCGGAGAATCCTTGGCATCAGGTGGCAGGACCGCATCTCCAACACAGTAGTCCTCGAGGCGGCCAACATCCCCAGGTTATACACACTACTGAGTCAGCGGCGCTTGAGATGGCTTGGCCATGTGAGCCGCATGGAAGATGGCAGGATCCCCAAGGACACATTGTACAGCGAGCTCGCCACTGATATCAGACCCACCGGCCGTCCATGTCTCCACTTTAAAGACGTCTGCAAACGCGACATGAAGTCCTGTAACATTGATCACAAGTCGTGGGAGTCAGTTGCCAGCGATCGCCAGAGCTGGCGGGCAGCCATAAAGGCGGCGCTAAAGTGTGGCGAGTTGAAGAGACTTAGTAGTTGGCAGGAAAAAAGACAGAAGCGCAAGGGGAGAGCCAACTGTGTAACAGCCCCGACAACCAATTTTTTCTGCAGCACCTGTGGAAGAGTCTGTCATTCTAGTATTGGCCTTTATAACCACTCCAGGTGCTGCTCCACAAACCACTGACCACCCCCAGGTGCTTACCCATTGTCTCCCGAGACAAGGAGGCCAAAGAAGAAGATTTAGAAATCTGTTAATCTCTGCTTTAAACATACTCAATGAATGAGCTTCCACAGCCCTCTGGGGTAGAGAATTCCAAAGATTCACAACCCTCTGAGCAAAGAAATTTCTCCATCTCGATCCTAAGTGGCTTCCCCCTTATTTTGAAATTGTGTCCCCTGGTTCCAGACTCCCCAACCAGGGGAAACATCTCAGCTGCATCTACCCTGTCTATCCCTTTAAGTATTTTGTAGGTTTCAATGAGAACACCTTTCATTCTTTGAAACACTAGAGATTACAGGCCCAGTTTCCCCAATCTCTCTTCATAGGATAGTCCCGCCATCCCTCTATGGCAATAATATCCTTCCTAAGGTAAGGGGACCAAAAACTGCACCACAGTACTCCAGGTGCTGTGTAACTAAGGTTCTATACAATTGAATCAAGACTTCACTACTCCTGTACTCAAATCCTCTTGCGATAAAGGCTAACATACCATTAGCCTTCCTAATTGCTTGCTGCACCTGCATGTTAGCTTTCAGTGACTTATTGACAAGGACACCCAGGTCCCTTTGTACATCTACACCTTCTAATCTCTTACCATTTAAGAAATACTCTGCACATCTATTCCTCCTACCAAAATGGATAACCTCACATTTTTCCACATTATATTCCATCTGCCACGTTCTTGCCCACTCACTAAATCTGTCCAAATCCCCTTGTAGCCACTTTGTATCTTCCTCACAACACACATTCCCACCTAGTTTTGTGTCATCCATGAACTTGGAAATACTACATTGGTCCCCACATCCAAATCATTGATATATATTGTGAACAGCTGTGGCCCAAGCACTGATCCCTGTGGTACCCCACTAGTCACAGCCTGCCAATACGAGAATGATCTGTTTATCCCTACTCTCTGCTTTCTGTCTGTTAACCAATCCTTAATCCATGCCAGTATATTACCTCCTATCCCATGTGCTTTAATTTTGCGAACCAACGTCCTGTGGGGGACTTTATCAAAAGCCTTCTGAAAATCCAAATATGCCACGTCCACTGACTCCCCTTTATCAATTCTGTTAGTAACATCCTCAAAAAACTCCAACGGATTCGTCAAACATGATTTCCTATTCATAAATTCATGTTGACTATGCCTAATCAGATCCAAGTGTCCATTTATCACATCTTTTGGAATAGATTCTAGCATTTTCCCAATGACTGATGTAAGGCTAACAGGTCTGTAATTCCCTGTTTTCTCTCTCCCTCCCTTCTTAAATAGTGGGGTGACATTTGAGACCTTCCAATCTGATGGTCATCAATGCATCCACTATCTCCATAGCTACCTCTTTCAACACTCTGGGATGTAGAATATCAGGTCCTAGGGACTTAGCAGCCTTCAGCCCCTTTAATTTCTCCAATACAACCTCCTTACTAATACTAATTTCCTTCAATTCCTCAATCTTCCTAATCCCTTGGATCTCTAATTCTGGGAGATTTCTTGTATCTTCCTCAGTGAAGACAGACACAAAGTAATCATTTAGCTTCTCTGCCATTTCTCTATTCCCCATTATAAATTCTTCTGACTCTGCCTGTAATGGACCCACATTTGTCTTAGCCAAATGTTTCCTTTTTATGTACCTATAGAAGCTTTTACAGTCCATTTTTATATTTTTTACCAGCTTACATTCATATTCTATTCTCCCTTTATCAGTTTCTTCGTCCTCCTTTGTTGTATTCTAAAATCCTCCCAATCCTCAGGTTTACTACTATTTCTGGCAACTTTATAGGCTTTTTCTTTTAATATTATGCAATCCTTAACTTCTTTTGTTATCCACGGTTGACTGCCTTTACTTTTGGGGTTTTTGTACCTTGAAGGAATGTATAGTTGCTGTAAACTATGTAATACTTCTTTACCTATGTACTATCATACCTTTTAATGTATTTTCCCAACCCACCTCAGCCAATTTGCCCCTCATACCTTCATAATTTCCTTTATTCAAATTTAACACCCTGGCTTCAGATTGAACTACCTCACTTTCAAACATAATGTAAAATTCTATCATCATATTATGGTCACTCATCCCTTTTACAACACGATTGTTAATTAGCCCTTACTCATGACATAATACTCGATCTAAAATAGCCTGTTCTCTAGTCAGTTCCTCAACAAACTGTTCTAAAAAACCATCCCTAACACATTCCAGAAACTCGTCCTCCATAGCATTAGTGCTCATTAGGTTTACCCAGTCTATATGCAAATTGAAATCACCCATGATTACTGCATTACCCATGCTACATGCTTCTCTAATCTCCTGATTAATACCATGCCCCACACTACCACTATTGTTTGGTGGCCCTTAAACAACTCCTACCAATGTTTGCTGCCCCTTGCTGTTTCTTAGCTCCACCCAAACAGATTCTACATTTTGTTCTTCCAATCTGAGATCCTCCCTTACTAATGTACTGATCCCATCCCTTATTATCAGCACAACACCACCTCCTTTTCCTTTCTGCCTGTCCTTCCCAAATGTCGAATATCTTTGAATATTCAGTTCCCAGTCTTGGTCACCCTGTAGCCACATTTCCGTAATGGCAATTAGATCATACCCGTTTACCTCTGTCTGGGCCTTTAAATCATCTACCATGTTGCAAATGTTGCGTGCATTCAGGTAGAGTGCCCTTAACCTTGTCTTCTTGACATTCTGCATTCTAAGCCTAGTGGATGCTCGCCTTTGTTGTGCCTGCCTTCTAATGTTACTTGCTACTTTTCTACCTCCTGTTACCAGATTTTCTTCCTTCCAATTTGAGCTACCCCTCAGGTTCCCATCCCCCTGACAAGCTAATTTAAACCCTCCCCAACAGCACTCGCAAATCTCCTTGCGAAGATATTGGTTCTGGTCCTGTTAAGGTGTAGCCAGTCCATCTTGTACAGGTCCCACCTGCTCCAGAACTGTTCCCAAAACCTCAGAAATCTGATGCCCTCCCTCCTACACCAATTCTCCAGCCCCATGTTCAATTGATCAATCCTCCTATTCCTATGCTCTCTAGCACATGGCACTGGTAGTAATCCAGTATTAATATGCTAACATTTTTTAAAAGTAGGAGCACAAGTTTACTACTTTAAAGATGCTTCATAAATGTAAGTTATCATTGTAACATACATCACCATGCAATTTGTTGCCATTTATACCTCCTCTAGAGCTCATTTTTGTTTCTTTACTTGTCCCGTTAACATCTCCTTTTGCCTTGCACCCCCACATCCCATGAATCAATATTTTAAAAAAAATCCTTTTGGGCGATTGTGGCATAATGGGAATGTCACTGGACTAGTAATCTAGTGGCATTGGCTAATATCCTGGGGATATGGGTTCAAATTGCACCATGGCAGCTGGTGGAATATAAATTCAATTAATTACTAAAAAATCTGGAGTTGAAAGCTAGTCTCAGTAGTGGTGCCGTGAAACTATCTTGATTGTTGTAAAAACCCATCTTGTTCACTAATGCCCTTTAGGGAAGGAAATCTGCCGTCCTTACCTGGTCTGGCCTATATGTGACTCCAGACCCACAGCAATGTGGTTGACTCTTAACTGCCCTCTGAAATGGCCTAGCAAGCCATTCAGTTATCAAGGGCAATTAGGGATGGTCAACAAATGCTGGCCTAGCTAGTGATGCCAACATCCCATAAACAAAAATGTAATCTCTTCTGCCCTATCACAGACGTTCCCTTTTGTTCCTTCATCCCCTCCCCCACCAACCTTACCGTAGTTTCACTGCTTCGGTAATTGCTTACAAACTGTTATATCTCTAACTTTTTCCAGTTCTGATGAATGGTCCTCGACCTGGAATGTTAAACCTGTTTCTCTCTCCACAGATGCTGCCTACTGAGTATTTCCAGCATTTTCTGTTTTACTATTACCCTGCAAACTACTGCTTTCTATCACTTCATCAGATTTCTGCCCCTTCTCCTGAAGGAACTGACTTTCATTGGGGTAAAATTCCACGGGTGCCAGCAACCCTCTACTGCCTAACCAAGTGGCTGTTCTGCATGAATAGATAGTGAATAGCAGCAGATTATTTAATCACACAGGATGCCAGTCAAGCCTGATTCTGTAATGAAAACAGAAGGTGCTGGAATGTTCAGCAGGCCAGGCAGCATCACAGAATTTCAGGTCATTGACCTTTCATCATAAGCCTGATTCTGTTCTCACCTGACATCCAAACATATGCCCTTTCCAGCACTGGTCACTGAGTAGCAAATGAAATCTGAAATAACAACAGAAGATGCCTGAAACGTTAACTCTGTTTCCCTCTCCACAGATGCTGACTGACCTTGCTGAGTGTTTCCGGCATTTTTTGTTTTTATTTCAGATTTCCAGCATCTGCTGCATTTTGCTTTTAAAGAAAAGCAGGAACCTTGGGTGATTCCTCCCCCATCCCCATTTGTAGCTCAGGGTGCTGAGGCCAACCACTGACCCAGCTGGGAACAAAGAACTCAACATTGACTAGAATTACCCTTTGCGCTTCTAGTCTGCATGTCTTAGTGCAACACCTGATTAGTGCCTTCAGCCATGAGACCATCCGGAAAATCTTGGAACTGGATTAATTCAAAAGTAAAACTCGAGACAGTTCCAGAGGTTCTTTGTAATTTCATTTGTTCACAGGTAGAAAGATCAATCCCTTTTCTTAAGACAGAGCTTTAGTCCATACAGTATACATAAGGGCTAATTCTAATGGATAGGAAATTGGGCATTGTGGGTGTGCTATCCTCCACACTCAATATTCCAATATGCGCTTCAAGCATATGCTGCTCTGCACCTAGAGTAGAAAATCACCCACATAATATGCTGTCTAACTGCATTAGGATATAATTATTTTTCCTGCATCATTTCCTTTTGGTGCAGTTCTATGAGTGACAGATGTAACGTCGCAGTGTCCATTTTGATGTAAACGTTTACAGGTATAGAAACTGTCATTATAAAACTGCCCTCAAACCAAGTATACTTATAACCGAATCCTTCTCCTAAAATGAAATTGTGTGCACACAGCACATAAACACACAAAACACCCACATGTACACACACATACCCAAACAAATCTTAACAAATTTGAAATTTAGCATCACATCAAAGACTCGGTTCAGCACAAGGCAAGCAGCGCAAGTTGCACTGAACTCAGTGAGTAGATGCACCTGAGCAAAGATGGTCCAATTACACTACAAAGAAATATCCAAACCTACCAATAATGACATACAGAGAGATTGAGCTTATTAGCCCCTAATACCCTATCAAGTATTTATTCCATAAGAACTCTTAATGTGTCTGTTTTCTGTTATAAATCATCTATCCTCAGATTGGTACAGCTGATTATAGGAAATAGTTTAATATGCAGACCATGTGCTCTGCAGATTTGAAAATATTTACCTACAGGATGTAAAGTGAATACTAGAATTGATGGCTTAATGATAGAGAATGACCCATATGTTGTGGAGCCAACATAAAAGATAAATATAAAATTCAGGTTATATGACATTGGCTGCCCTCAAACCAAGTATACTTATAACCCAATCCTTCTCCTAAAATGAAATTGTGTGCACACAGCACATAAATTCACAACACACAGACACGTACACACACATACCCAAACAAATTTTAACTAGATTACTTGAAATTTAACATCACAAGGTAAGCAATAACATCAATGGTGCCACAAGCAGAGTGTCTAAGTGTGCAAATGTCAAGAATGCTGACCACACATTACCTGGTGTTGTTGCACTAGGAGAGAATGTCAAGAATGCTGACCACACATTACCTGGTGTTGTTGCACTAGGAGAGTGCTGGTTCTCAGCTGTCTAATGACAGGGGAGGCACTGCTGGACCTGGTTCTTGGGCATGAGGTGGGCTAAGTGGATCAAATATCAGTAGGAGAACATTTTGGGGACAGTGATCATTGTATCATAAGGTTAAGGTTGATTATGGAAAAGGACAAAGAACAATCTAGAGTAAGAACAAGTAACTGGGGGAAAGCCAACTTCAATGGGGTAAGAACGGATCTGGACCAAATAAATTGGAATCAAAGGTTGGAAGGAAAAACAATAGCCGAACAATGGGCTACCTTCAAAGAAGAGATAATTCGGGCACAGTCAAGGTATATTCCCTTGAAAGGGAAAGGTGGGGCAAACAAATCCAGAGCTCCCTGGAAGACAGAGATGAAGAAGAAAAAGTGAGCTTATGACAGATGTCAGGTAGATAATTCAACCAAGAACAAGGCTGAATATAGATGGTTCAGAGGGGAAGTGAAAAGGCAAATAAGAGAAGCAAAGAGGGAGTATGAAAATAGACTGGCAGCCAACATAAAAGGGAATCCCAATGTCTTCTATAGTGAAAGGGTGGTAAAAAGTGGAGTTGGGCCGATTAGGGGCCAAAGGGGGGATTTACGCATGGAGGCAGGGGGATTAGCTGACATATTAAATGAATACTTTACCAAAGAAGAAGATGCTACCCAGGCCACAGTGAAAGAGAAGATAATTAATACACTAGAAGGATTAAAAATTGATAAGGAGCAGGTATTAGATAGGCTGTTTATACTTAAGGTTGATAAAGCACCAGGGCCAGATGAGATGCATTCAAGGATACTGAGGGAAGTGAGAATTGAAATTGTGGAGCAACTACAGGCCAGTCAGTTTAACTTTGGTGTTGGGGAAACTTCTAGAAACAATAATTAGGGACCAAATTAATAGTCACATGGACAAATATCGGTCAATAAAGGAAAACCAGCACAGATTCGTTAAGGGAAAATCATGTTTAACTAACTTGCTTGAGTTTTTTGCAGAGGTAACAGAGGGCAATGCTGTTGATGTGGTGTACATGGACTTTCAAAAGGCTTTTGGTACAGTGCCACACAACAGACTTGTGAGCAAAATTATAGCTCATGGAATAAAAGGGACAGCAACAACATGGTTATGCAATTAGCTGAGTGACAGAAAACAGAGAGTAGTGGTTAATGGATGTTCATTGGACTGGAGGAAGGTTTGCAGTGGAGATCCCCAGGGGTCAGTGTTTGGACCCTTGCTCTTCCTGATACGTATTAATGACCTACACCTTGGTGTACAGGGCACAATTTCAAGGTTTTCAGATGATTTGAAACTTGGAACAATTGTGAACTGAGGAGGATAGTGTAGAACTTCAAAAGGTTATAGACAAGTTGGTGGAATGGACAGATAAGTGGCAGATGAAGTTCAATGCAGAGAAATTTGAAGTCATCCATTTTGGTAGGAAGAACATGGAGAGACAATATAACATAAAGGATACAATTCTAAAGGGGCTGCAAGAGCAGAGGGACCTAGGGGTATATGTGGATAAGTCATTGAAGAGCAGATTGAGAGAGCAGTTAATAAAGCATACGGTATCCTGGTCTTTATTATTAGGGACATAGAGTACAAGAGCAAAAAGCAAAAAGCAAAAGAGACGAGAGGAAAAACTTCTTCCCACAGCTAGTGGTTAAATTCTGGAATGCACTGCCTGAAAGTGTGGAGGAGGTAGGTTCAATCAAGGCATTCAAAAGGGAATTCTACTGTTATGTGAAAAGGAAGAATGTGCAGGGTTACGGGAAGAAGGCGAGGGGATGGCATTAGACGAATTGTTCATTCGGAGAGCTGGTGCAGACATGATTGGCCGAATGGCCTTCTGTGCTGTAACAATTTGTGCTTCTGTGATTGTTTTGCATCATTAGCTAGATCTTCCGCCTTGCTATGCAGTGCTAATCAGAATTTGACAGTGGGAAATCAGATGAAGATCCATTACATCAGATCTCTGCCCACTTTGGTGCTTGTTCCAATTTCTGCCTTGATTTCTGACAGCTGATAGATAAGACACCAGAGTGTCATACGCACAGTTTCCACATCTGTCCCATTAAAGAGGAACTGAATCAATCTTTACGTATGAAAACTAAAAGTACATGCCACCTTGCACCTATTCACCAAGTAATAAGAAGGGGAACCTTAAGTGATTTTTAAAAGAAGGTAGTTACAAAGAAATTACAGTCCAATTCCTTGCTAACACCATTAAGGTAATACCATGGCTACAGCATCAAATATGTATCACCCATCACCCTTTAAGCAAGAAAAGTACTCATTCATAATTGATTGCAGAACTGTCCTCTGAGACCAAAGCAACCAGAATGCCAGATGATAAGAGTTCAGATTGAGGCTATATAAGCCTAACAGAATGTGAGATAAAGTACAACATACTGATTGTGATTCTGAGGGAGGAACAAGAAGCAGAGTTAACTCTGTAAGGCTCAGTGCTAACCCAGTTAGGAATTTGAAAAACCTGGAAACACCACATTGACGCAATACATGATGGCCAGACCACTGCAGTCTCCAATCACGGAGCATCAATGAAATGGTGGCTGAGATGAGTGCCAAGTCAGTGTTGACCAGTCTTTGCAGAGTGACCTAGAACTGGCCTCAATCTCTCCAGGACCAGGAGGAAATCATCAGGATTCTTGGTCCTGATTGCTATGCACTGACCCATGCTGGAAAATAAGTGTGCACCTCCATCTGGATGTCAGGATCAGCTTGGCCATGATGCTTCCAGAGTTGAATATCCTGTTGATACACACTGGGGATGATGCTAACTTGCCCTGTAGGTATCGCTGTAGGGCACTGCGGAACTATCCACGATAAAGAATTTTACTATGACAGTCAGAGGGCAGAAGGACTGCCTCCAACAGGAAGTAGGGTGCTTGAAGCAGACAGGTGAGGAGCTGCATGTGCAGGGGAATGTCCTCACCTTTGTGCTAATTCAGACTCAAATGTTTATAACTCCATGGGGGTGAATTGGGCATGAGCACCTGTTAAAGGACACACCCAAACTTCAGTTCAATTGAAGTCACTAGAACTGAGTATCAGGATGGGTGTGTAACACTGACCAATCCTTGCTTTATGTCCCTGTCCTTGTGCAATCCCATCCATGCATTTGTGTCAGGCTAAAAAAGAACCCATAACACCACAGGCACCTTCACTGCGATCCATCTGTTTGACAGATACACACATCACCCTGCAATACAATGATTTGCTACTGCCTTTTGAGCCCAGCCACAGAGAATTCCATCTCCAGTTTGCACAGTACTGCTCCGAATTCACTCCAACATAATGTTGGGCATGTCAAGCTGCACTGAGAGCATTGCATAAAGGAGTAAGGTTTGAGCAAATGCTGGATTTATTCTGGTAACAAAAGAGCAAATGAGCAATAGACTGCTGGAGGCGTTTTTGTGGGAGAACTTTGAGAGAGGGAGGGATAAGTGGGATAAAAGAAGTTAAAAAATCCAAACAAGATGCAAGTGCCAGAAGGAAGCTAGGTATACCAGGCCCAGGCCAGGTAGCATGGAATAAAATAAAGGCCTAGTCTGTCAGTCGTTGGTTTTGAGCTGGAGCTTAGAAACTCAGAGCTCTTAGGTTTTACTGTAGTTTTATCCTGACTGAACCTTAGTGACACAATAGTCCAGCAACTCTCGACTTGCCAACACAAGAGACATGAAGGAACAGGCAGCGAAACAGGAAATGCTGCAAACATGCAGCAGATCAGGCAGCAGCTATGGAGAAAAGATGGTAGAGTTAACGTTTTAGGTCAATTGCCTTTTGTCAAGCTACTGAGAAATGAATTAACCTCCCCCCCCCCACCCCACACCCCACCCCACCTCCCCTCCACCAAGCGTACATAAAAACATAAGAAATAGGAGCAGGAGTAGACCACAAAGCCCATCAAGCCTGCTCCACCATTCAATATGATCATGGCTGATCTTGGGCTTCAACTCCACTTCCACACTCGCACTCCATATCCCTTGATTCCCTGAGCGACCAAAACTCTGTCTATCCCAGCAATATATATACTGAATGATGGAGCATCCACAACCCTCTGCGGGAGAGAATTCCAAAGATTCACGACCCTTTGAGTGAAGAAATGTTTCCTCATCTCAGTCCTAAATGATCGACCCCTTATCCTGAAACTGTGCCCCCTTATTCCAGATTCCCCAGCCAGGGGAAACAACGTCTCTATATTTACCCTGTCAAGCCCCTTCATAATCTTGAATGTTTCATTCTTCTAAACTCCAGAGAATATAGATCCAATTTATACAGCCTCTCATCATAGGATAATCCTCTCATTGCAGGGATCAATCTAATGAACCTTGGCTGTACTGCCTCCAATGCATATCCTTCCTTAAATATGGAAACCAAAATTACACATAATATTCCAGGTGTGGTCTCACCAAAGCCCCATAGAATTGTAGCAAGATGTCTTTATTCTTGTACTCCAAACCCCTTGCAATAAAGACCAACATGCCATTTGCTTTCCTAATTGCTTGCTGTACCTGCACACTAACTTTCTGTGTTCCCTGTACCTGTACACCCAAGTCTCTCTGAGCATCAACATTTACAAGTTTCACACCTTTGAAAAAATATTCTGCTTTTCTATTTTTATGACCAAAGTGAATAACCTCACATTTCCCCGCATTATACTCCATCTGCCACCTTGTTGCCCACTCACTTAACCTGTCTATATCTCTTTGCAGCCTCTTTATGTCCTCCTCACAGCTTGCATTTCCACCTAGCTTTGTATCACCAGCAAACTTGAATACATTACTCTGTCTCTTCATCTAAGTCAGTAATATAGATTGAAATTAGCCAAGGCCCCAGCACTGATTCTTGCGGCACTCCACTAGTCACAGCCTGCCAACTTGAAAATGTCCCTTTTATCCCTACTCTCTACTTCCTGTCCATTAACCAATCCTCTATCCGTGCTAATATATCACCTCCAATTCCATAAGCCCTTACTTTATGTACTAACCTTTTGTGTGGCACCTTATCAAATGCCTTTTGGAAATCCAAGTATACTACATCTACTGATTCCCCTTTATTTACCCTACTAGTTACATCCTCCAAAAGCTCAATAAATTTGTCAAACAGAATTGTCCTTTCGTAAAACCATGTTGACTTGTTCTAATCATACTATGCTTTTCTAAGTGTATTGCTAAGACTTACTTAATAATAGATTCCAGCACTTTCTGGATGACTGATGTCAGGCTAACTAGCCTGTAGTTCCCTGTTTTCTCTCTCTCTTCTTTCTTGAATAGCAGTATTACATTTGCTAACTTCCAATCTGCTGGGACTGTTCCAGAATCAAGGGAATTTTGGAAAATTATAGCCAGTGCATCCATTACCTCGGCAGCTACCTCTTTTAGAACCCTAGGATGTAGGCCATCTGGTCCTGGGGATTTGTCAAATTTTAGCCCCTTGCATTTCACAAGTACTTTTTCTCTGATATTAACTACCTTAATTTCCTCACTTATTAGCCCCTAGTTTACCCTCTATTTTATTTATTTATATTTCGAGATACAGCGCTGAAACAGGCCCTTCAGCCCACCGAGTCTGTGCTGACCAACAACCACCCATTTCTACTAACCCTACAGTAATCCTATATTCCCACCACCTACCTACACTAGGGGCAATTTATAATGGCCAATTTACCTATCAACCTGCAAGTCTTTGGCTGTGGGAGGAAACCGGAGCACCCGGCAAAAACCCACGCGGTCACAGGGAGAACTTGCAAACTCCTCACAGGCAGTACCCAGAATCAAACCCAGGTCCCTGGAGCTGTGAGGCTGCAGTGCTAACCACTGCGCCACCCTGATATGTAACTTGTGTTTTCTACTGTGAAGACAGACACAAAATATTTGTTCAATGTCTCTGCCATTTCCTCATTCTCCTGATAATTTCTCCTGTCTCTGCTTCTAAGGGACTAACGTTTACTTTTTATATACTTCAAAAAGCTCTTACAAACTGTTTTTCTATTCCTGGCTAGTTTACTCTCATATTCTATATTTTTCCATTTTTATCAACTTTTGGTGGCCCTTTGCTGGTTTCTGAAACACTCCCAATTCTCAGACTTACTACTATTCTTTGCAACATTATAAGTCTCTTCTCTAATCTAATACGATCCTTAACCTCCTTAGAAAGCCATGGATGGATCTTTCTCACTGGAATGCATTTTTGTTAAACATTTTGAATTGCCTCTTTAAATGTTTATTTACCACAATACCATTTAGTCTATCTACCCAATCAACCTTAGCCAGTGTAGTATTAAGCCATGCAGAACAGGAAGGTTCCAGGTTCTATCCGCAAACTATGTTGAGTTAACCAATCTCTGCCAGGCAGGAGTCCTCAGTACCTCTGGGTCAGGAAGGAGGAAAAAAATCAACCAGGTTTCCCACTCCTGATTACTATTCAGTGACCCATAGTTATTGACTCATCTTACACTTGGGTGGGCATTTGCTTGATGTGTTGGAGGGCAGCTGCCATCCACCAAACAATATCACAGCAGGAGTTAACACTTTGAAGAAAAAATGAGAGAAATAAAATGACAGGGACTGTATGCAGTAGTAAGACATGGGTTCAATCTGTGATTTCCAACTCAGTCTCAACTACGGAGAGATGGCAAAGAGAAATGGTGGTTATTCTTAATTCTCTGAGGAATCGGCCAAAATATATTTCCAACCTCCCTCATGACTGGGGTCAGAGCACAACAGGACGTCAGAAAGACAAAAGGACATTAGAACATAATAAAATAATTAGGGACTGGATGATGCAATACTCTAGCACACTTGGGTCAGTTCCTCAATGCTGCACTCAGGGAGTGGATCCTGTATATTCTGCCCACATTCATTGTAGAATCGGGTAGGGAGGCTGCACTGAGTATGTGCCTTGGTGTCATTACAACCCTGAATTTAATGGAAGTTAAATGAAATAAGCCCCACAAGAAACTGGCTATGTTCTGAACCCTCTTGAAGCACTGTTCACCAATAGAAAACAGACAGTTCTCAGCTTCCTTTGCTGTTCACTTCAGAACTTGAGTTCTTAAAATTGGAACGGAGGGATTTTTGCCAATTTGGATTTTGCAGCGTTGTTTGATTTTTTCATACTCATGTTTCTGCATTATTGATCTTTGTATTTTTTAAATCATTTGCTGCTGAATTTTTGGCAGTTCAAACTGTCCCTTTTGCATGGACCTGTTGGTAAAGCACTGTTCTGCCAACTGCTGCAAACCTGAGCACTACCCACACAGTTCACGATGGGCAACTCTTTGGACCTGCCTCAGGCTATCACTGACTTGGAGCAGGAAGAGAAGTTCAGGCAGGGGGAAGAAGAGGCAGTTGCACTGGTATCTGAGGTATCTAACACCCAACCAGAACTCAGCACAGGGACCATCTATTCAAAGCTGGGCAAATCCACTTGGGTATGTCTGAGGAAACCTCCTTTCAGCATCTCAACTTCTGCTTGTGTCAGCATCACAGACTAATATCCATATTTCACCAACAGGGGCAGGGTGAAGAGGTAGGTCCCCAAGTCTACCTCAGTCAGAGTGGGAATTGCACCTGCACTGTTGGCGTTGTTCTGAACCACACGCTAGCCAACTGAACTAACTGGCTTCATGAGGGAATTATGCTGTCTACTGAAACCCCATCTCACTCAGGGACAGTCCTACTTGTTGTTTTGAAAATCACCACAGCATCAAACTTTCATGCAACTGGATCCTTTCAAGCCATTGGTGACATTTGCGACATTAGTGAGAGTTTGTTCCACCGGTGCTTCAAGCAGGTCACAGAGTGTTGTTTTCCAGGGGGAAACACTTTTGTACATTACTCACGTAATGGAGGCAACTGTATGAAAGGGTCAGGTGGCAGGATTACCTATAGAGCAAGTGCTGCCCATGTAGCCATCAAGGACCCTATTAACTTCTTCGCAGTGTGAGTGATAGAAAAGACTTTCAATCAGACAAAGTTCAAGTACTATCCACAGGAACACAATAGTGCAGGTGTATTGCCAGCAGCCACAATGCCTCAGTTTGGCCACAATCCACTGTGTCGGCATTATTTTAAGGAGCGGACAATCTGGACAGAAAGTTGGTCAAGGGGCATGGCTAATTCCGGAAGCTCTGAATAGTGAGGAATCTCCATGCAAAGACTGGAAGTGAACACAGTGAGGCTCATGGGTCCACGTGAATTCTGGTGAGATTCATAATTTTCCTGTTAAAACAGAGAGTTTGCTGTCTGGACGGGTCAGGTGGAGAGAGCTCTACAGATCTGAGAAGATGCCTGAAGTTACAGTAACTGCTGTATCCTGTACAATTTCATTATTCAGAGAGGGAAACCTTTCAGCCAATGGAAAAAGAATAGTAGAAAATATGCTGGAACTGGATTACAATTATTGAGCTGATCTTGCCAAATCTTCACTCCAACATAATCTTCAAGCCATTTTCTTGAGACTCGGCCTTGCTGTCCATGTGTCTCTGGAACCTGGATTCTAATTTAGCTCGGATATATGGTATGAAATTCTTCTCTCTCTCTTCAGGTGTTGCCTCCTATCTGGTGCTTGGTGACCATATCAGTGAATATCAGTGAATATCCTACCTCCTGCAAGGACTCCATTCCATTCTCCCAGTTTCTCCGTCTCCGACGCATGTGCTCTGATGATGCTACCTTCCATGACGGTGCTTCTGATATGACCTCCTTTTTCCTCAACCGAGGATTTCCCCCCACTGTGGTTGACAGGGCCCTCAACCGTGTCCGGCCCATTCCCCGCACCTCTACCCTCACCCCTTCCCCTCCCTCCCAGAACCGTGACAGGGTTCCCCTTGTCCTCACTTTTCACCCCATCAGCCTCCATATCCAAAGGATCATCCTCCGCCATTTCCGCCACCTCCAGCGTGATGCCACTACCAGTCGCATCTTCCCCTCCCTTCCCCTGTCAGCATTCCGAAGGGATCGTTCCCTCCGCGACACCCTGGTCCACTCCTCCATTACCCCCACCACCTCGTCCCCGTCCCATGGCACCTTCCCCTGCAATCGCAGGAGGTGTAATACCTGCCCATTTACCTCCTCTCTCCTCACTATCCCAGGCCCCAAACACTCCTTTCAGGTGAAGCAGCGATTTACTTGTACTTCTTTCAATGTAGTATACTGTATTCACTGCTCACAGTGTGGAGACCAAGTGCAGACTGGGTGACCGCTTTGCGGAACATCTCCGCTCAGTCCGCAAGCAGGACCCTGAGCTTCCGGTTGCTTGCCATTTCAACACTCCCCCCTGCTCTCATGCTCACATCTCTGACCTGGGATTGCTGCAGTGTTCCAGTGAACATCAACGCAAGCTCGAGGAACAGCATCTCATCTACCGATTAGGCACACTACAGCCTGCCGGACTGAACATTGAGTTCAATAATTTCAGAGCATGACAGCCCCCCATTTTACTTTCATTTTTAGTTATTTTTTCTTCCTTTTTTTTTACATTCTTTTTTACATTTTTTACTATTTTTTTTTGCATTTATTTCATTTCATCTTAGTTTGTTCAGTTTGCTTACCCACTGTTTTTTTTCAGGTTTGCACTTGCTGCTGTTCAATATTCAGTGTATTAACACCTAATCTGTACTAATGCTTTGTCTTTCAACACACCGTTAACATATTGTTTGCCTTTGCTCCGTGACCTTTTGGTCAGCTATGTGGCCTGGTCCAATCTCGACCTCCTTTGTTATCTCTTGCCCCACCCCCACCTCACCTACTTATAACCTGTGACTTTTCTAATATTTGTCAGTTCCGAAGAAGGGTCACTGACCCGAAACGTTAACTCTGCTTCTCTTTTCACAGATGCTGCCAGACCTGCTGAGTGGTTCCAGCATTTCTTGTTTTTATTTCAGATTTCCAGCATCCGCAGTATTTTGCTTTTATATTAATATCCTGAATGACTTTTGGTTCACTGACTTCGAACCATCCCTTGACATCAGTGAATCATGTGCTCTGCTGTCTTCTTGTTGCTTCTTTCCTTTCAATTTTTCCCATTGGCAATTTACACAATAGCTGACTTGTCACACCAGTGCAGTAGTGGGTCTTCTTCTGATGTTGAGGCTGAGGCATATTTTTGGGGCAGGGTAAATTATGCTCCATTTATATTTGGAACAGAGTCAAGTGATGACTGATCCTTGTGCATCAGCTTCATCCAATTTGCATTGAAGATTCAGGAGAGTTCTTACCTACCCAGTGCACATGTAGCTTTGTCGTACCACATTGACAATGTGTGCAACAGTATTATTAGATCACCTACATTACATCACCTATGTTCCCTACATTACAGCAGTGACTGCACTTGGAAAGAGCTTCATTGGTTGTAATGCGCTTTGGGATGTCCTGACTTCATGAAAAGCACTAAATAATGCAAGTATTTCTTTTCTTTTTTTACCTCTCTAACAGTGCAACTGTTTGACAAAGCAGACCAGTGAAGTCAAACAATAGTTTCATTGCAGTCTCTAAAACTTGGGAGCAGATCACATACCTCTGCTCAATCTGAAACTCTAGATCAGTTCCTTATCAGGAGTCACAGTCTTAGCTTATTGTCAGTTAAACTGTAGACTGACTGTATATCAAAAACCCCTGCTACACCTGACCCGGGTGTGTTTAATATTCAGAGCAATGTGAGTTTTGCCTAAAAAACAATCTTAATTATGAAGTTGCTGAAATTGGTATCAGGTGATTTCTTGATTTATCATGCAGGACTTAGAGAATATTTGATGTCAGGATATATGAAAAGATTCCAGAACTTTCAAGGAGTTTGAATAATATCGCTCTGATGCCGAGGAGCAATGTATAGCCTTGCACAAGCTCTCATCCATACTGTTATGATGTCTACCATTCCTAAGATTCTTTGTTCTAGTTTTACCATTGAAGTGTTATGCCTTCCACCACCATCATCGTAGTTTCCTTATTAAACCCTCAAGATTTGCAGAGTTGCTCAAGCCCCATGTCACATGGTAGGAATATGAATGTTAACATGAGGCCACGGTTGTGACCAGATCAAGGGAAACAAATCTAAACTACAGATATTCTGATGTGTACTTTGCATAAATTATAAACTGCTCTTGAAAATTACTCAAATTCAGTTTGGTGATACAGTAAATTGGAATATATTTCACAAATTTTTCAGTGCAGTAAATTGCTGGCTGGAACCCTACCTTTACTAGCTTTCAAATATGAATGTTGGTTCAATTCAAATGTCTGTTTCTGACATGAATAAAGTGGGCTTCCAGATAGATTATTCACTTAACAGAAATTACTGCAATATATGTGTAACGTAGAAAGCTGTTTTGACTGATGTTTGCAATATTCTTCCTATATAGGTCAGTAAAAGAACTTCAGTGATTACAGCCTTTAGGTGCAGTACATTAGACACTAAAATGTATAATGAATCAGTTAGATATTACAATAATAAAATATTTTTGTGTACCATAGGGAGTGTCTGATTGGACTTTACAAATTGTACAATGCTTTAATAAATACAATTCATGGCTGATAAAATGTTATTTCATGGGGAGAGCTCTGTGTGTATTGAAGATTAACAACTAAATTCATTGATTCCGTTTGATAAGTGTGTGTTCACAAATTCTGTAATTATGATCAGCTAAGTTTATAATTGATAACTGCAAAATAACAGAACAGTAAAGTATTCTGGAACTAGTTGCTAATGTTTTATTAATATTGAGTTTACACAATTCCCTTTTAATTAGAAAAAGTCAAACATTTTTGTAACTCTTAATTTATATATGTAATAAGGAGAATATTCTGCATTGTCTACCTAATTCACAGAATTGTAGAATAGAGCAGCACAGAAGAAGGTAATTTGGCCATTGAGTATGTCCCGGCTTTTTCACACAGCTATCCAGTTAGTGCCCCTCTCCCCCCCCCCCCCCCCCCCCCACCCCAACTCTGTTCTCCAAATCCCTGCAATCCCAGTTTGTCTAGTCTGTCCACGTAACTGTAATCCCTCATCCCTGGAACCATTTGAGTAAATCCCTTCTGTATCCTTTTCAAAGCCTTCATATCCTTTCTAAAATGTGCTGCCCAGAATTGAACATAATACTCCAGCTGCAGCCAAACTAATGTTATATATATGTTTAGCATAACTTCCTGGCCTTTGTACTCTATTCCTATATTAATAAAGCCCAGAATCTCATTTGCTTTATTAAATGCTTTGTTAACCTGTTCTACCACCTCAAAGGTTTGTGCACCAACACCCCCAGGTCTCTCACTTCTCGCAACCCCTGTTAAAATTGGACCATTTAGCTTGGTTATCTCTCCTCATTCTGCCTACCAAAATATATCACCTCACAGTTTTCTTGAATTTCATTTCATCCACCCATTCCACCAGCCTTTCTATATCCTGTTGAAGTCTATTACTATCTTCTTCACTGTTACTATACTTGCACGTTTTGTGTCATCTGCAAATCTCAAAAATATGCCCTGTATCCCCAAGTCCAGATCATTAATGAACATCAAAAATAACAGTGCTCCTTGCACTGAACCTTGGGGAATTAATGGAGAATTTTAAACTTTCGAGTAATATACATAAAAAACTAAGGAACTGATTGATACTTAGCTCACACACCTGCCAGTTACCTGGGATAAACATGATCACTTCTCTGGCCACTAGATGGAGAATCTATTTGGGCATGCAATAGCATGCACCAATTAATGTGATAAAGCTTCTAATCAATAAACAATTAGTGTTTTTTTCTAGCCCTGTCTTTGGATACCTCAGCTGCCGAATGATATCTACAGTTAGTAATTAAAACAGTCAGGGAAAAACTAATTGTGGGATGTGATAAAACAGATAAAACCTTTTTTTGCATATATATTGTATAATGGCAAAGGAAAGGTAGGGTATGAATTGTTTTCTGGAAGTCACCATGCTAGGTCAATGAATATCTGGTCTCCATGGTTAACATAGAAGTTGTCTTTTTAATATAATGAACAACTAACTGATAACCACTGGCGGTCTGAGGTCATGTGTTGTTATCAGCACAACTCACAGGTCTGAGTTCTCTCACAGCGCTTGTTTTTGATCATTTTTGTCAAGGCTCAGCATTTTACAATCTGCGCTTAATTCGGTCAGGGTTTCTCATTGCAATGAGACATTGCTACTATTCATGCTGCACTCAACATTCCTCGTTAACAATTGGCTACTACTCCAGCTTCCTGTTAAGGTGTAAACAAAACAGATAGACTGTATGGTAGAACGGTCACAGATAGTTATGCATGGGAAGTGCTAAAAGTTCTTTGCCCTGGTCTGAAATATGGTCATAAGGACGATTCAATGTGCCTGACATCCTTATATCCTTGCAGCACGCACCCGACACTCCAAACCTTTTGAAGAATTACTTTGTCACAGAATAAAAACGACAGTGATTGATGCCAGTGATCTTTTTCTCTTTTTCTTTATTGTGTAAAAATAAAATTGACAGTACATGTCACATTTGCATTAAATGAAAAAAGCGTTAATGACATAAAAACATAGCGCTTTCTTAAGAAATGGTTGTATAATGTAATCTCTAATCGTCAACACTATTCAGAAATGAAATTTACTGATAGTATGGGGATCTGAAGTCGGAATATTTACAACTTTGGTTTGAATGTGACGGTCTATGGTACATATACCCTCCTCATATTGTACAATATTTACATCTATAAATACTTTATTTTACTTGCAAAGAACCAGTGTCTGGCACAAACAATATTTTATATCATCTAAATAATTTTGGGGAAAAATCCTCACTCAGGCATCAAATTTAATAAAAACGTACGTTTGCAAAATTTCCTTTAGAAAAAATAATCCTTCTCACTAGAGGGCGTAACGTTACATTTATTTTTTTCTCTCTGGCAGTCTCCAGTTGGATGAACTGCTGTTCAGAATGAATTACAAAATAAACACATAATATTTTGTATTAGTCGCCATGCCGTAAGCCTGTGATGTGATATGATGGGCTGTTTAAAAAAGCGCTCGAGTTATTCTACACCTTCAGTTTACCAATGCGTATTCAGCATTTTTAGCCGTGCCTTCGTTAATACTTGAGTGTATTTTGCAGTAAAGCATACATTGTCATAGCAATTTTATTTTTAGCAAGACATGTTCCTACAACGCAATTATCTCAAATGATGTATTTATTTTTTGAATTATGCAAACAGAAACGAGAAAAAAAAACTACTTGTTGCATTTTGCACCTGCCAAAGGCACTCAGGCTAATTGGCATCAAGTAAACATGCCATCAGACACTTAAAGCTCGTGGCTTTCCTCAGGTACTGTTGGCTGTCAGTTGAAGGTCGAGAAGAGAATCCTTTGATGCTCTCTCTATATTACGCCTGAGAAGCATGATCCACTTGTCATGACAAGGTATTGTAAATATTTTACGAACTTAAATAACTTTTTTGCACAAAATTCTTTTAAGTTTTATTCCTGAAAAAAGACAGTTGATTTTGGAGCCCGTAAAAGATAGTCCCTTTGACTGATTAATTGATCTGCCGGCACGCTTCAAATGTCCACTTAGTAGCGCCACCATAGATGTCGACGTTGGCTTCAGTCCATGCAATGACATTGCCCACCAAGGTCTTGGCGCTGCAGTTTGCCAGGCTGTAGACTTCTCCTGGAGTTAGGACTCTATCCCACATGTGAAAGTGGGACATCTCACCCACAAAGGCCTGTGTGGCATCAAACCCACCTCCTAATGTATCCTAATTCAGAAGGAGGTAGAAAAATAACAAGTTTCATTAACTAGAGTCTCTGCCCATTTACGTGCCTCTCCACTCCATTTACCACATAAAAGTTGCTGGCCCTGAGAAAACTGAAACCAGGCGGACAAGAATGGCCCCAGATGATTAGTTTTGCTGATTTCACTGTGTGCCTGACACCCCCCCCCCCCCCACCCCATCCACACCTCCGATATACAGTTTAAGAAGTTAAAATGAATCCCAATCGCTGTTAAAGAGGCTGATATTCCCCTTTATACTACAATGTCCAAGAATCCGTTAATTTTCTCGAGGACCAGCATACAAATGGTAGTTGTGTTTATTATTTCTTTCATCATGGAACATCACCACAGGCCAAATAAGTATGTTTACACAGCACAACGCCAACATCAACTGCAGTTACCGGGGGGTGGGGTGGGGTGGGGTGGGGAGGGGGCGAGGAGAGGAGGAATTCTGTATACAAATATCTGGGCAGGATTTCAAGGTTGCTTTCAAAAGGAGAGGTCGAAGAGCAGAAAGTTTTCTAAACTTACAAAGCACTCAAGCTGTCTTGGTTTATAAGTGCCATCGGTATCCAATCCACTACACCTCCCAGACATTGTTGGAAAAAAATATCCATTAATTAATCTCGCTAAAGGGTGACACGGGATAATATTACAAGAAATGCAGGAAGATTATCAGGACCAGAATTTACATCCATTTTATTCACCTAACCCCGCCCCCCACCATGCTGAGTGATTCGGGAAATTCGATCTATGGCCCACTTGGGACGCTCTAACCTGTTTGTGAATCTACCACCCTGAGTTAACAGGCCAACCCATCTATTTCTGTACAGTTAACCACCACTGCTCCTGGTCATCCTTCCCATACACTCAGCGTTATGTCTTTGATTGATTGATTTTTGCCATTGTAACCAATTTGTTAGCTTTTGTTCTGCTTCTTCCAACGGTGCTGACTGTCCTCTGCCGTTGGGTTAACCCTGAAGCTATTTGCGACAATTGTAATATTTACATCACATGGAAGTGCAAGAGTATCCAGCTGGATGGTCACTCCGCTTAATTGTTCAAGTGCAAAGTCTGGTTGCGTTAATGACGCTCTTTTTCGTACTGTTATTTTCTATGTCAGATAAACTACCTGTTCTTGGCCCAAAACCATGATTCCACCTGGTTTAATGGGATGCCACGGTGCTAGGTTTTCACCATTCCCCCTCTTCAATCCATCCTGGTAAGCCTCCCAAACGCCATCTCTTGTTGACCAAGTAACACAGATATGATGCCATTTCCCATCATTAATAACGAAAGGGAGTTTGGCCACCTGTAAAAAAAAAATGAAATGTTAATGTGTTGACGTGTTGTTCCTCCATGTCCACTTGTAATTACTGCTGTAATTGAGAAATGCTAGTTACCCGTCCCATAAAGTGATGATTGAAGTGGAGCATTATTAACCTTCCAGCTGATTTCAGTCCATATCGCTGTAAACTACGGATGCATTACAACAGTGATGTCCTACATTTCTGTGGCGCTAACTATAGCAGATTCGTTAGGAAAAGCCTTTTGCTGCAAGGGTTGAGATTAGAGGTATATTGGTGACCTAATTATGAAAATGTTTTCAAGTAAGATTCCGGGACATTGTAGGAAAAAAAAAACGAACAACCATTATTCCTTCTACTTCGATGCTGCATTAAATAAATGGAACGACAGCTGAATATTTTGGGTGCATATTTGAATCGGGATGATGACTGTTTGATACAGATCAGCCAAGATCTCATGGCAGCAGAACAGGCTCAAGGGCCGATTGGCCTACTACTGTTTCTATGATTTATTGCCCAATAGCTAATTATCTCCATTAAAGGGAAATGATACGCCTTAAGGTCATGGCTCACTGCTCCTCTACCTTGTCATTGATAAGAATCTCCATCGGGTTATTCCCCCACTCGATGAGAACCAGCTCGTTAGGTTGTCCTGGGACAGCATAGGAGAACGGGGTCCCAACCCCAGGGGAAGCGTTGGACTTAAGCCACATACAGACAGTCATGGCATACATCTCAGGTAGGCTCTTCTTCACCTTCGCGTACATGTAGTTGGTTCTTAAAGGAAACGTGATCTGGAATTTATCTGTAGGTCTTGAATTTCTTTGTCCTGCAAAAAAAAAACAAATAAGGAATGCACTGTACTGTGCACATTTTACAGCACCTGCGGTCGCCTTGATGCTACTTAAATCATTGAATTGAATCTACCGCCTTGTGACAACGGTATATCTGAAGCAATGCCTACTCCTCATTGATTGCCTGTTGTATAGAGGCACCGTTTTTTTTTTCCTGGTTCTATTGCATTATTCAGATGCTGAATCACAATCATTTCTTACATAACTGTCAGTCCAGATTAATCCCCATCAACGCATCTCGCAGTATAATCTCAGTCATGTGAGCGGCGTCCTGGGACATCTTTGATTCCATTATAGTAGGAGGCCGCTGCGCAATCCACATTGCAGCAACACGGGGCTGGGGGGTGGGGCGGCGGGGAGTGGAGGCGGTAGCTGCACTCGGCCATCCGGATTAAGGTTTGTGAAACAGATTGTTTACAGTGCTGGAATGCTGCCGTAATGCGCCTGGGGCTCAGGCGGAACCCAGCCCAGGAAACTGCTGCGCGGCTTCCGCCACTGCCACAGATCCCGACTGTGGCCAACAGGCTAAATATAGGCTCTGCCAAATGCAGTAAGAGCTAGAAAAGGAGTTGAGGGGGAGGGGACTGGCATTGCTGAATCTCTGCACAGCCATTGCACAAGGGGTCTGTTGTATTTACGATCCTTTGAACTTTATCAAACTAGATCGCATTCTATCTGACTTGCAGTTCTGGATAAGCATTTGATATCAATAGAGAGAATTAAGACATCACTTATTGGTACAATATATTACCATATCTCTATACTTCCCCCTACACGCTTGGCTTCCTCCCACCAGAGTCCTCAACCAAAAATTCAGATTTTCAGATCACCTCCCAAAGTCCTTACCCGTCCTGTAGCTTATCATATCTGGGAATCTACAGGATGTACAATTTCTAAAATATAACATTAAAAATAATCAAGACTTGACAGTTCCATCCATTCATTACACTTTACAAGTTGTTATAGCTGCAAGGTGTTTGAGTTCAGAGTCTCCTAATCAACAACTAACCTTTTTCCAAGTCACTGATCCTCTGGTGTAGAGAATTTAGAGCATTTTCGATTTTGCCCCTGTTTTCCGTTGAGTCGTTTCTCACCACGTTTTTGGTTTCTTCCAAACTGTTGACTCTGGACAGAACCTGTTTCTCTAGATCATCTATTTTGTTCTGCAGGAGATCTTTCAAGCTATTTGTCTGAACGGAAATATTGGCTCGGTTGTATTGCTGTTGTCATTAGCGAGAACACAACAACAAAGAAAACACAAAGGTGTAAGAAGCTAATTACAGGATGAAGACAAGTCCAACGCAAACACACTGCATTGTGAGCATCGCACTGACATCGCAATAACAAAACGGCCAAGACAGCCGGAATGAGAGCGCCTGAGTTCTGTGACCAATCTATATCTATCTTACTAATGTAAATACGAGCTGGTCAGTCTCGTGACTTTAACAAAGAATGGAAACTGCAACTTCGTATTATCAGCTCGAAGTTTCATTGCCAGTAACTTGGACAAACGTTTTGCAGGGACTCTTTTTTCAAAATCGTATCTATTTGGTAAGGGAACTTCTCAATCCCTTCCAATCGGTCATTGTATGAGTTAATGTCCGATTGGGTCGTCTCAACATTTTTTTCTAATCTAGTTTGACGACATTTAGAAGTTTAATTTCTACTTATATTTACCTCTAAATTCTCCAGGCGTGTTTTGAGTGATTGTAAAGTTTGTCCAAGTTGATTTAATGTATCCGCTTGAGCTAGAGAGAGATCTCCCATGGTATTTCTACTGTTCCCTGACTGCTTCCTGCGGAATCCCTGCCTGGGTTTGTGTTCACTCACCGAGGGCTCTGACATACTCTGACTCTCGCATCTGCTGAGCTTGGCCGTGAGTTCCCTGATGGTCTCCTTTTGATTCATAATCGTTTCTTTCTGTTGCAGTATCGTCTCCCGGAGCTGGAGTATGGTTCCCTTGATGTCCTCCACCGGACCGCTGTTCTGCATCGGAGCAGAGCACATGGGGTCCATGTCCAGGGGGATGGAAGTGCAGATAAATCGCGTCTGGGAGAAATCTTGGGCCGCTGCTTTGGCCACGAGGAAGGAAAGGGCGAAAACTGTGCAAAAGGTTCCGCGGGACATCTTTCGAACAGGATGGAACTGCTGCCGCGGGACCGCGACTTACACAAGCGATTTCAGCACCAAGGAGCTGTCCACGAAAACTGACGCGGTGCACAGAGCGCAGGCACCCTTTATATAGAGGCTCACATGGTCACGTCAGCAATGGGTGGAATCCCAGTTTAATTGCTCAATTTCTTGCCTTGTGACCACGTCAGTCGCACTGACAGTTAACATCTCTTGCTTTTAGTTGGGTCCCAGTAGAGAGGGGAGAGTGAAGAGTGCACGTCTTCGGGAAAAAAAATGGCAATCCCCGAGCACTTTGAAGATGACATTTTTAATTCATTAGAAGTCTGACCGCTTTCCTTTCGCTCCCGACTCCCAAGTTTTTCCACATTTAAATGCGTCAAGATTACAGTTTCACGTCAATGTTGAATACTTAGAAAGAAAGCTGATGCATTTTAAATACCCCACATATTAATATTACCGTTTCAAAGGCGATATGTGTTAGCTGCCACGAGATTGAAGCAGTATCCGAAATCTGCTTAAACTCGTCTGCTTCAAACTCCCCCAGCACTTGGAGGGGGGAAATATAGAGTCTGCTCCCTCAAAGCTGAAATCAGATTATTTGCATCTGTCTCCCGTTTTCCTTTTTTTTTAAAATGCGCCCTCAAAGGTCCGGCTTCCATCTGAAGATCACTTGATTTATAGTCAGCAAAATAATTCAGAGATCAGATTAAAAACAGAGAAATTGACAAAGAGGTGGATTTGGGATAAAGTACAGCTTTTTCAATAAAAAGTATACATGCAAAACATCGAGCTTCCTTAACTATTCAATGTAGTTTAGTAATAAATGTCTGGGAATATTAAGTCATTCAAACATCAAATGTTCATTTGTTTGAATTATTTATACTGAAGTGGCGGAATTGAATCATTCGGTATGTGAATATTCCATTCCATTCATGTCACTGTCTCCACCCACACTCCGCAAATCCAAAAACTAGGGAGAATTCCCGCTTCATTTACTGACATTTTAAAACGCCTAGAGGTAAAAGGCGGCACAAGTTGTGACTAATGGCTTTACGGCCCTTTCCTTTCCAGAGTTAATGAATTAATTCTGCCTCATGAATATTTATGACAGCTGGCATTGAGGATACTCATGCGAATTTATCACGTGTCTTCTGGCGTCGAGCAGACCGTGGTTATTTCCCGTAACACACACACACACTCACAAAATCTTCATTGGCGGAATTCCCGCCTCGGTACTTAATTCTGCGGCCACCACTCATCTCAAAGGGACCAATTCAATCACTTTCACAGGTTTACAGATGAACAGCTGATGGAATTCTATATGACAAAAATACAGTCATAACACATCGCCCAGGCCCACGACACACGCACACAGGTTCATGTTTGATGATATACGTCCATTCATTTGTCGCATTTGGCGTTTTGTTGGCGAGGCCAATACAGTAAATGGGGAGAAGTAGAGCGCCAGGTTTGACGTGGTGACCAGGTAGAGTTCCACCCAACAGTGTGTTCTGTATCAATGTTCCCACATCCCGGTCCTTCACGGGGAAACCTCACCTCACGGTGATTCTCCAGCTTTCCCCCTGCACACCTTGCGACAGTTAATTTCCTTTAATGTTAACTAAACTGGACTGATCTTTTTCTTCCTTGATTTGACATTCTAAACGCATCCTTCCATGTTCGTGTGTAAAAGTTTTAGTCACTGAACAGTATGGAAAGTGGGACATCCTCTTGTAAGATGTGACTCGCATATTATCGAACCGCGATGAATCTTTTTGAAAAGTTTCATTGAATTAAATTAAGCAGACGCCAGTTATTGTGAACTATGATTAACTGGATGCTATTATGAATACAAGAAGCTCTCTCTCACCAGCAAACTTTTCCAATACAGGAGTTTTTTTTACAAAACCTGCATGAGAATCGTTAAAGTCCTTATACCCTTGGCTGACCCCCAAAGCGTATTTTGGATCCCCCGGTGTTAAATTTAGACAACATTTGACTACTCAGTCAAATGAAAAGATGAAAACATGAAAAGAAATTCAATAATTTCTTTTCATGTTTCAGTGTTGAAAAGGTTTTCATCGCGGAATCTATGAGGGTGACATTTTAGGCTGTGGTTGTCGATGGGATTGAAATTGCTCCAAAGGTCGAGGCACGTGTTTCGCTTAGAGCGGCTCAGGTACTGGGAACAGACCCACCGAGCGAGTAAGGCAAGGAGAGAAAGAGAGGCTGGGAATTCAGTTGTCAATAGTGAGACCATTGGATCTCAACGGAGATGTGAACAGCCGCGTTAGCTCTCCATTCTAAATGTTTGATGCAAAAAATGCATCTCTTGTAATATATTTTATGAGGAGTTAATATCAAAGGACCAGACTCATTTTTTGTTAAAATCTATTGGCCGATGCAAAAACCATGTAGCAAGACTTGGCAGCCATAATTGCACAGAACAGACTAGCAACAGTGTATAGAAGATGTAAAAGATAACAAACAAGTTCAGCGCGGTGAAAGATGAAGACTAAGGTATTTAACTCTATAATTTTAACAGACGAGTTGCCCTAGTGACTCAGTGGGTGAAATCGGCACCTGGTGTACTTTTGAACCATTGAGGTTAGGAAGGTCCCAGGATCTCATTCTATTCCAGTCTCAGTCGCTGCAGTGGTGAGATTCTGTACTAGGGATGGAGAAAGTCAACCAGGATTCCTCCTGAGCTACCAGGGAGTCTACCCTTGCAGTCATACCCCAGCATGTTCCTGCTCTACTGAACTGATTTCTTCCTATCTCGACCCTATTTTCACTGCCCATGTCCAGTCTCTTCTCAACTACATCTGTGACTCCTCCGATGCACAGTTCTGATGAAAGCTCACACAGACCTGAAACGTTAACTCTTTTTTTCTCTCCACAGATGCTGCTGAGCATTTCCAGCACTTTCTGTTTTTGTTTCAGATTTCCAGCATCTGCAGTATTTTGCTTTTGTATTGTTGTTTAATTCACTGCCACTTCTCTTCCAGGAATGCCAACCTTGAAGAAGTTCTGCTCTTCCCTCTGATGGGATTTCTGTTTGTCTCTTCTACCTTGTTCACCTTCATTGCTTTCTATCTCTCTTGTGTTTGATCAGGTAACTACCAAAATTCACTTTCACAGGCACATCTCCTTCCTCAGCAACTGTCTCTGGCTCCAACTTAATCCACATGGATTCCAACTGAAATACCACCCTTCCTGTTTCAGATCCACTCACGATTACAGATATCTCTGAGACATTCAGCATTCCTCGAACCATTGTTCTCACTGGATCTAAGATCCATTCTCAATGTCGTGTACCACCATATGCACACTCTCGACCTCTCTCTTAAGCAGCACCAACTCACTCTATCTTAAAACTGTCCTGCTCGTCAGTTTCATTTCATCCTTCGCCTCATCCGGTGCTTTCACAAAAGACTTTTTATCTTCCTTTCAGGTGTGAAAGATTGCAAGCTTCAACAACTCATGGATACCAACACCCCCCGGATCCTCTTCCCCTTCCCTTCCCTCGGACCCCAGCTCTTCTTCAAATTTCACCCCTTACCTTGTATTCATGATACCCTCTGAACTTCCCCTCTCTGACACTGAACAATCTGTCCTCGTCAAAGGCCTCAGCTTCATCCCCTTATGCCTCCACCTCAATGAATTTTGAGCTCGACATGACTCTGAGCTCTTCATCCATTGCCTCCACCTCTGCACCCACTTCTTTGGTCAGGAGTCATCCCCCCACTCAGCGAACACTTTTATTCGTCTCAAACATTCTCCCAGCACCTGGACCCCTCCCTCTGGCCTCTTACCCCCCCCCCCCTCAATCTTTTCATTGAGAACTGCTGCCGTGACATTGGCTGTCTCAATTTCTCTGCTCCTCTCACTCACTCTAACCTGTCTGCCTCTGAACTCACACACTCCATTCTCTCAGGTCCAACCCGAACATCATCATCAAACCTGCTGAGAAGGGTGGCGCTGCAGTTGTCTGGTGTACTGACCTCTACCTAGCAGAGACTGAATGCCAACTCTCTGACACTTCCTCCTATCTCCCCCTGTGTATTGCCAATATTTTATTGCTCCAACCATAAAAAGCTCAGTTGAACTGGGTCAACTAAGAGTTCTCCAAGTCTGTTCTCCAGATACAGATATTGATGTTATTTTGTGAACTATGGCTCAATGGTAACACTCTCACCTCTGAGACAGAAGATCATGAGGGCAAGCTACTCTCCAGGATATGAGTGGATGATCTAGGCTGACACATTAGTGCAGTACTGAGGGAGTGCTGCATTGCACTGTTAGAGATCTTTTCATTCACAAGATATGACTGCCCTTTCAGTTGAATTTAAAAGACTGACTACTTTTCAAAAGTGTCTGTAAAGAGTTTTGAGACATTGTGAGGATATGAAAGATGCTATATAAATGCAAGTTAGTTAGATATTTCTATTTTTCATTTTCATCTTTCTTTCTGCTACTGTGATCACAATTTATGGATGTCTGGAGGTAAACCTTTTGTACCAATGAAAGGCAGTTAATAAATATTCACAGGACACAGACAATTGCCCAAAACTACTGTATTTCTCCCTTGTATTAGCTACTCCTTCCAACAGTGTTCTGCTGGAACGTTGGCATCTTTCCTGTCCCTTATATAATGAACACACAGGTCTCACAGTGAGCAATGAACTTTATCTTCATTGTTTTCATTCCCCCTCTCCATTGACAACTACATGATTTTCTGCCTTTAACAATGATTCAACCGTTTTTAATAAGGAATTTAAGTGGTAAGAAACACATTTTAGCTTGGGAACAAGTCTCTGAATAGTTATAAAAAATGACCAGTCTTGCTCATCAATCTATTCACACTTACATTTTTGTTAATATAAACAAATCACATATGGCCATGCATGAGGAAGCATGGTGAAATTCTGCATTTGATCACTCCATGCTACAGCTGTAAGAGTTCAAATATACCTCACCACTGGCTCTTCACCAGCAGGTTTTCAAAATATTTTCCTTCAGTTCTGTGGCCTTGAGAGGAAAAGGGAAAAAAATCAGCAACTTGCTGACCTGTATCTCGGCATAAAACCATATGGGGGTTTTTCTGAACACATTTTGTGTTTCTTCTAACCTGCTTCACTCCTACCCTGAAGACAGTGACTCATGCTGAAGTATGGTTCCACAGCTGTTGGCAGCTCTCTGCTATATCTCCACTGTGGAGGATGGCAGGCTGTTTAACCACGGGAAGTGGAATTAAAGCTGAGCTTAGTCTTCATTCTTGCCCAATGCCCACACACAGACTTTCCAGCAGGGCTTACTGCATAGAGATCAGATACCGGAGCCCTGGTTGATTTTTCCCTCTCTATCCAAAGGATGCTAAGTCCAATTGCAGCACCCTGCCTAAGGTCAGCTAACTCAATGCAGATCAATGATTGAACTCAGGGACCTTCTGGTCTATACCATTCAGTATGATACCACCTACTTCTTTTATTCGTTCATGGGATGTGAACATTGCTGGCAAAGTCAGCATTTATTGCCCATCCCTAATTGCCCTTGAGAAGGTGGTGGTGAGCTGTCTTCTTGAACTGCTGCAGTCTTTGTGGTGTAGGCACACCCACAATGCTGTTTGGGAGAAAGTTCCAGGATTTTGACCCAACAACAGTGAAGCAACAGCGATATAATTCCAAGTCAGGATGGTGAGTGATTTGGAAGGGAGCTTGCAGCTGATGATGTTCCCATGCATCTGCTGCCCTTGTTGTTCTGGGTGGTGGAGGTTGCGAGTTTGGAAGATGCTATTGAAGGAGGCTTGGCAAGTTTCTGCAGTGTATCTTGTAGATGGTACACATTGTTGCCACTGTGCGTTGGTGGTGAAGGGAGTGAATGTTGAAGGTGGTGGATGGGTTGTCAATCAAGCGGGTTGCTTTGTCCTGGATGGTGTCGAGCTCCTTGAGTGTTGTTGGAGCTGCACTCATCCAGGAAAGTGGGGAGTATTCCATCACACTCCTGACTTGTGCCTTGTAGAGTTACTCACCACAGAATTCCTAGCCACAGTATTTCTATGGTTGGTCCAGTTAAGTTTCTGATCAATGGTAATACCACAGGATGTTGATGGTGGGGGATTCAACAATGGTAATGCCATTGAATGTTAAGGAGAGATGATTAGATTCTCTCTTGTTGGAGATGTTCATTGCCTGGCACTTGTGTGATGCAAATGTTACTTGCTACTTAGCCCAAGCTTGAATATTGTCGCGGTCTTGCTGCATGCGGGCACGAACTGCCTCAGTATCTGAGGAGTTGTGAATGGTAATGAACACTGTGCAATCATTAGCAAACATCCCCACTTCTAATCTTATGTTGGAGGGAAGGTCATTGATGAAGCAGCTGAAGATGGTCGGGCCTAGACACTACTCAGAAGAACACTTGCAGTGATGTCCTGGGGCTTAGATGGTTGGCCGTCACTCACTCACTCATTTTGAACCTCTAAGTTTCCTTTTTAAAACAAAATGTAAAACATTGTTCTCTTGTTCTATGCTGTTTATTTTTCTATGTTGATACAGATGCAAACAATGGAAAAGGTGATCTTTAAGCACATTACCTTTTACGGGATTTGGCTTTAAGTCAAAAAAAATCCTTATATAAATGTTTAGACAGCAGTTTTACAGACCTCAGTGACAAATCTCTACCAGGGACCTTTTGTAAAGCTCTGAGAAGCCAGAATAAGACTAACTTTCTGAATGCACACTTCCAGTAAGGACTTTTGCCCAGCAGGTGCACATGTCAGGAAATCACAGCTGTGCTCCCCACAAATTTCCATCCATCACTTTTAATGGAAAATTATAGAATTGTACAGCACATAAGGAGGCCATTCAGCCAATTACATCAGTGCTAGCACTGTAGGACAGCTATCTAATTAGTCCCACTCCCCTGCTATTTCCCCATAGCCTCAAATCAGTCCTATAGAATATAAAAGCAACAAGGTACAGTTTTTGTTTAAACATCATTTGGAGTATTGTGTTCAGTTCTGGGTACTATACCTGAGGAAGGATAAACTGGCCTTGGCATGAGTTCAGTAGTGATTCAGTTAACTGATACCTTGGCTGAAAGAAATGAATTATCCTGAGAGACTGGGTAAATTCTGTTTATATTTCCTGGATCTGAGGAGGTTAGGGAGTGATCTGATTACAGTGTTTAAAATGGTGAAGGGAATCGATAGAATAGACAGGAAATAAACACTTCCCTTTGGCACAGGAATCAGAATCCGGGGACAAAAACCAAAATTTCAAAAAAGCCTATTGATTTATTGATAACTTAAATCAGCAAATCAAGAAAACCTTTTGTCAGACCAAGAGTTGTGTGATTGCAGAATGCAGGTGCAAAAAGCACTTAAAAGCAGAATCAGGTGAAGAATTTAAAAGTGAAATTGTTACTTACGTGTAAAGTGAGGCTATTAAGGAATACTAGTTGATCTCCCTTGACATTGCACACCAGCAGTCAGGATCAATTTGAATTTCTCAGATTAAGTAGGGTTAGAAAGTTGGGGGATATGGATACAATGAGGAGGAGTGAGGAGGGGAGGAGAAGACAGGGGTAGGTGGAGGTAGTGAAGGGGAGTGTGGCAGATGGACAGGGGACAAGTGGAGGAGAGGGAGCGACAGACTAGAAGACACAGAAGACAGTGTGAGAGGAGGGAGAAGAGGATAGAGAAGACAATAGAGAAGAGACAAGGAAGGGAAGAGATGGGGAGGAGAAGAGGAAAAGACTGCTGAGGAAAGGCAATTCAGATCAACGGGAGTAGAGGGATTTAAACATGGTAAAGCTTGTCTTTGAGGTAGAGAAATACAGCACTGATGGGGGTGGGTAGGGTGTTAGGAAAGGGAAATGCAGTTCATTGGGAGGGGTTGAGGCCCAGAGGAGACTCGCTTGAGAGAGGAACAGTTTTTACCTGAGGCAGATGATTGTGATTTTGCATGTTGGGTTGGGAGCCTTTGCCAAACATGAGATTCTACCCCATTGCTATCATTGGTCACTTAACATTGTGTTTTTCAGTGTAATGCCATTAGAATCTATAGATCATTCACCATTATTAATATATAATAAATAGAACAAAGGGCTGGGAATTAGGATTAAAATGCTAACCAGCAACTGTGGCTAACAATGTAACAGAACAGGTGCAATGGGTTGAATGATCTACTCCTGATCCTTGTCCTTCAGCAATTGTTGCTGTGCTTTATACTGCAGAGTTACTGGCTACAAACAGCCTGGAAACAGACTAAAACACATGGAAAAGCCTGAATGATTCGGTAATTTGGATTCGGCCGTGATTAACTAACCTGCTCATGTTCAAAGATATGACTGACATGGCAGGCAAAAAGAAGGCAGAGGTTTTGTCGAAAGATTTTGAAAAAGTCCTAAATTGCCAATTGATCTTCGGGGTGTTGACATTTTAATGAACAAATTAAATAGATGTGTTTTAACCAACATCTCCAAGTTTATTATATTAGATTAGATTAGAGATACAGCACTGAAACAGGCCCTTCGGCCCACCGAGTCTGCGCCCAACATCAACCACCCATTTATACTAATCCTACACTAATCCCATATTCCTACCAAACATCCCCACCTGTCCCTATATTTCCCTACCACCTACCTATACTGGCCAATTTACCTATCAACCTGCAAGTCTTTTGGCAGGAAACCGGAGCACCCGGAGAAAACCCATGCAGACACAGGGAGAACTTGCAAACTCCACACAGGCAGTACCCGGAATCAAACCCGGGTCCCTGGAGCTGTGAGGCTGCGGTGCTAACCACTGCGCCACTGTGCCGCTTATGAATGAAGATATCAAAATAAAAGGAATTACAAATAATCATAAACCAGATTCAGAAAGATTGAGATGATTTACAGAACTGGGCAATAGGCGGCTGATACAGATCAGTGAGGTTAAGTGTTGAATAATTTATATGGATACAAGGAAGCAAGAATGTGTGAATGTTTTAAATGGCATATGCTGATCATGAAAGAGATTGAGTGTTATTCAGACAAATTGTTCCCTACAACAAACAACTTAAATATTAGGAAATGCAAGTAAAACAAAAGTGTGAAGGAAATTTAGGTGGAATTTTGTTACACAGAGGTATAAAATCATTAACTGGGGGAGGTCTTTAAAGTGTACAATGTGACTGGGCTCAGGAATCAAATAGTTATGGTTCTGTAGACAGAAGAGGTTAAGAAGCATAGTGAATAGGCCGAGATACTGGACATTTTGCTGGTTCTAAAAGTTCTTCTATTCGGACATTTTGGGTAAAAGGCTCAAAATATGACATTTTGATGAGTCATTCTAGTGATGCTCTGAATGGAGACAGAAGGCTGTGGGCAGCACTTCCCATGTAGGGAGTCACTTCATAGGATATCAGTAATTATGTGAAGGGGAAATAGAGTGTGGAGTCCAGACAGTTCACCACTGAGAGACAGGTGAAGTCAAAGGGCGAACCTCTCAGCACTGCTCTCACATTCCTTCCAATAGTTGGCTCAAGTAAGCCATTGGAAGAAACTAGGGAGCAGCTTGCCTGTCCCCTAAAGATTAGGGAATGGTCCAACAACACCTCAAGAGAGCAGGAGTAAATAAAATAGATCTAAAGCTGAAGGGAAAAAAATCCAAATTGATGTCTTAATATAGTGTAAGAGGAGAATGTAGTACTGAAATCTGAAACTTAGATGAAGCAGAGTATTTTCTATTATTGCCCTACAATTTAAAGATTGCTATCTTTGAATTCCATCAACAAACATATGTAAAGGCATCAGATGCACAAACCTAGAATTTAGTCTTGCCAATAATTGTGAAGGAATGCTTTGTGGTTTTTCTCTGCCATTTCTCTGTCTGCTATTTCAATAGTCAAAGATCCATTTATTTTAAACTGGTTAATGCCTCAGCTGAAGTAGGGCACAGAGGAATGTTACACAAATGTGTGAAGTGTCTGTCCATTAATATTGTCAACAGCAATTCCTCATCTGTAATCTCAAATGAATCTTTGAGTACATTCTGTTTTGTATCATGCTGAAAGTACTGTAATGGCCAAACATCAATACTACAAAAACATAACAGGGAAACAAGGAAAAAGATTAAACAAATCACAGCGGGTTTGAATCATAACTTCGACCTGACATTCAAAGGCACCTGTCCTTTTGGGTGAGTTTTACTAATCTCCATCCAGACTGACAGATGGAGCACTGTGCAGAAGCAGAGTAATCCATGCCATTGTGAGGGGAGGAATGTAAAGGAATTGGCAAAGACCAGCCTTCGAAGTGCACCTCCTGTCATCAAATAATAGAATAGCATCAACAGCAGCTGTGAAGTAGTCTGGAGCCTACAGTAGAGCAGACCTCCCTCTGGACTGAAGGCGGAAGTTGGGGAAACAAACGTACATTTTAAAATCCTGCTTAAAATATCTCATTTGCTCTGCAGGTCGAACACTTACATGTTCTGTTTTAGTTAGATTGTTGTCTGCAGACTCTGAGTTTGCTTTTTTATGTAATTAATCAACATTATTCCTAACTCTAAGGGATGATTTCCCTTTCCATGCTTGGTGTATTTTATAATAATGTTACTTTGTACTATTTTCAACAATAATTTTAAACAAAAATTTACTATATGAGACTGATTCCCAGATATGTTAGCATAGTGGTTATGTTAGTAGATTAGTAATACAGAGATTGGCATTCAAATCCCACCATGGCAGTTTGTGAATTGAATGCAGTTAATTTGGAAGGAAGAAGATAGCAACAGTAATGGTTACCATGAAACTACTGGATTGTCCTAAAAATCCATCTGGTTCACCTGGGGAAGGAAATCTGCCATCCTTACCTGGAGTGGGCAATATGTAACTCCAGACCCACACCTATGTGGTTGACTCCGAACTGCCTGTGAAATGGCCTCAAAACCCAGGCAGCTCACTACCACCTTCTCAAGGGTTATTAAGGGTGGGCAATGAATGCAGGCCGTGCCAGTGATGCCCATATCCAATGAATAAATGTTTAAAAAAGATTTTGTAAATTAGAGCTTCAGCACAGAGCTTCACAGAAAAGCAGAGCAGCAAATCAGGCTTGGAAGTCATACGTGCCATGCATAAATTCCCATCCATTAAAAACTACTGGATGGAAAATTGTGACATCTATTCCTGAATTCCTGATACACTTTCCTGTCATGAGTAGTCATGTCTCCTGTCAGGCTCTACCTGAGTAGTTCTACCTTGTAAGGTCTAACCCATTGGTCTGTGTAGCACAGCTACAACTTACTGCTGCTGCATAGTGCCTTCCTGTAAGAAAATACTCACAGCAGGAGCAGTGAACAGTGAGCCGAAAGTAGAACAGAGGTCAGGGGAGGTTAACTAAAACACAGTCAAAGCTGCTGCAGATTCTGCCACCAATCAGCAAAACGTGAAATACAAGCATCTATATCTAGTTGAAAATGATGCATTGATGTTTGAGGCTGAATTTTATTTATTCATTTAGTTCTGGCAAGTATTGTGAAGCTTGAAATGAATTCCTAGAAAACCTTGTGCAAGTAGTCATTCTTCATATGTGAGCCTACACGGTGTCAGCGGGTAATTTGACTGTGGGTGGATCACACCAAGCTCAATTTTTTCCCCCCACATATGTACTTTTTACCAAGAGTCACTAGCTAGTGATCAGAAGTGAAACCTCGGCTAACATTCCCCCCTCTCGCAACTCTCTAGCTGATGGGCATTTGACCAATCATCTTGCTCCTATCATTGCCCTGTATGAGATCAGTGAATTCGCCACAAACCATTGTATCAAACTTGGGACTTTTTTGTTGTGTATGGCTTAGTATCACACCAGGCAGTATATTTGCACACTGAACTACTGAAGCAGCAACCTCCAGCTCTGCTTCCACCTCATTTCGTAAGAGACATTTCTTCTGTTCTAACCTATGATGCCAACCAATAGCTCCAGCTAAATTCTATTTGTCTGCCTTACATTAGCAATTCTGCAATTCAGTACACCATTGCAAGAGGAATCAATACTATCTGACAACAAGATGCGCAGTCTTGCAAAACTAAATGGACATTATCAGCTTATTTAAATGCACTTCTATCTCACTTCTATAGTCGCATTCTGGAATTAAAGGAATAATCTGGGAATCTTGAAGAACATGATTTTCGGAGGCCTGTCTTCAGGTTCTCTAAGATGTGCAGCTGAAATGTTACCTGCACTGAACTTTTCATATTTTGATTCCCAAACATTTGACCACATATCAGTATGTTAGAGCTCTTATGCTCATCCACATTAATATTCAGAGTGCTACAGTGCTCAGAAATGACTCAAGATGATGTGGCAATGGATGGACAGTGAGAAATGTAAAAGGATAAAAGCACTGTCATCTGGGAGAGCAGTACATTATTACCGGATTTGTTTTCAATCTGCACTCAGTTTAGTACTGAAAATGGAAAATTTAGTAGCAGGGATATTTACGTGCCAATGATTATAATTAGTTTTGTCATTCTGATACAGTAAGAACAAGAGATCATTGAGTTTATGTACCAGAATTAGTCATTTTAAATTGATGAGGGTTAAAACAAAAGGATGAACTGGGAGTAGGAAAACATATAAAACTTAATTGAGAACTGGTAAAAATAGAGATCCTTAATGAATAAGTGCACTATAGGGTGTGGCAGTGACTCAAACAAACTTGGAAATCTCAGATTTGATGCCAACCTTAGCTGAGGCTGTGAGGAAAACATTACAATTGGTCTCAATGTCTCCAGGCGCAGTAGAGGAAAAGTTGCCTAGGGTTGCCATTCCAATGATTTCTGTTCGAAATGGGATGTATTTGGAGGTTGTGTGGCTATAGATCCCCAATGTGTCAGCTGTTGCTCAGTTGGTAGCACACTTGGCTCTGAGTCAGAAGGTTATGGGTCCAAGCCCCCAGAAACTTGAGCACAAAATTTAGGCTGACACTCCATGCAGTACTGAAGGAGAGCTACACTGTTGAAGGTGTTGTCTTTTAGATGAGATGTTAAATTGAGGCTCTGTCTACCCTCTCAGATGGATGTAAAATATCACAAGGCACTATTTGAAGAGAAGTGTAGTTTTTGCTGGTGTCCTGGCCAATGTTTATCCCCTTGTCATTATTACATTGTTGTTTGTAGCACCTTTCTGCATGCAAAATTGTCGACTGTATTTCCTACATTACAACAGTGACTACACTTCAAAAGTACTTCAGTGCTGTAAAGCCTTTTAGAACCTCCTGAGGTCAAGAAAGCTATGATATAAATGCACCTTTAGATTAAGATTGACTGTAATGTTGAGCTTTACAGTCGAATATCCCACCACAGCTAAAAGAAAAAAAATTGGAGAGAAAACTGGAGTATTGGAAAATTAGTAAGGCAATAGAACAAGACCAAAAGTTTTAAACACCAGTGAAGGGATGAAATGGGATTGATGTAGGGTAACTACACACTGCATTGATTACAGAGGTTGCAACAGTAGACTGGAAAATAAATATTGTCCCAATAAATGAGAAATATGATGTTGGGAAGTATAGGCCTTTTAGCTTGATATTGTCATTGAAAAATTCTAAAAATAACCAATTCAAGTTAATTTAACAAAAATAATTTCAAATCCACATGAATTTAGAATAGCCAGTTCATGGCTAACAAATTTATTGGAATTTTTGAGGATATAATAGGATTTCTGGATGTTGGTAATGGGCTTAATGTTATATATCTGTGATTAGCAAGATGTTTTAGGGGTGGCACAGTGGCGCAGTGGCTAGCAATGCAGCCTCACAGCTCCAATGACCTGGGTTCAATTCTGGGTACTGCCTTTGTGGAGTTTGCAAGTTCTCCCTGTGACTGCGTGGGCTTTTGCCGGGTGCTCCGGTTTCCTCCCACTGCCAAAGACTTGCAGGTGATAGGTAAATTGGCCATTGTAAATTGCCCCTAGTGTAGGTAGGTGGTAGGGAATATGGGATTACTGTAGGGTTAGTATAAATGGGTTGTTCTTGGTCGGCACAGTCTCGGTGGGCCGAAGGGCCTGTTTCAGTGCTGTATCTCAAAATAAAAAATAAATAAATAAATGTCAATACTCAGAGGAACTGAATATGCTGCAGATGCTGGGAATATGAAATAAAAACTGAAAATTCTGGAAATACTCAGCAGGTGAAGAGCATCTGTGGAGAGAAAAACAGTTAAATTTTCAGGTCTGTGACCTTTCATTAGAACCATTCTGTTTTGAATTTTTCATTCTTTACATTGTGTACAGGCTGCAAAGGTTTAGATTAGGAGCTCTGTTCATGAGATGATCAGTTAAAACAAGCAGAAACTTCATTACTCTTGTTCTTTAGAGAATTTGTATGCTCCCAATACCCACCCTGTCAAGTCACTACTTATTGAGGCACTCTGGCTGAGATAACGTTTGCACAAGTGATGCAGTTGTACAACTTAATTGTACATTGACTGTGAAGCAAAATAAATACTCAACAATTATGCTATAAAAATCAAAATTGAACAAAATGTGGTTGATAAGTACCAGGTGTATTCCTTTGGAAAGAGTGAACTGGCATTTACATAGTGCCTTTCACGTCCTCAAAACTGCCATTTAATTACTTTTGAAATGTACTTGTTATTTTTGTGTCAGGAAACACAGCAGCCAATTTACACACAGCAAGATCCAACAAACAGCAATGAGGTAAATAACCAGTTAATCTGTTTTGGTACTGGTTGAGGGATAAATAAGATTCATGTTGAAGACTGGTCCTAAAATATTCCTTTTTTAAGGACAAATACTTAGCTGAAACCTGTGGGAATCAGTATGTCCAGGAGATGGGTATATACAGTAAGTTAGCTTCACAGACAATAGAGGAGGAAAAGCATGGTTGAAATCAAGACAGAACGATAGTCATGGAGAGGGACAGGAGCAGACGGGATGGGAAAATATTTAATTGAGGGAGGGGGAATTACAATGCTATTAGGCAGGAACTGGGGAGCATAAACTGGGAACAGGTGTTCTCAGGGAAATGCATGACAGAAATGTGGAGGTTGTTTAGGGAGCACTTGCTGCGACTGCTGGATAGGTTAGTCCCGATGAGGCAAGGAAGGGATGGTAGGGTGAAGGAACCTTGGATGACAAGAGATGTGGAACAGCTAGTCAAGAGGAAGAAGGAAGCTTACTTAAGGTTGAGGAAGCAAGGATCAGACAGGGCTCTAGAGGGTTACAAGGTAGCCAAGAAGGAACTGAAGAATGGACTTAGGAGAGCTAGAAGGGGACATGAAAAAGTCTTGGCGGGTAGGATTAAGGAAAATCCCAAGGCGTTCTACACTTATGTGAGGAACAAGAGGATGGCCAGAGTGAGGGTAGGGAGGGAACTTGTGCCTGGAGTCGGAGGAGGTAGGGGAGGTCCTAAATGAATACTTTGCTTCAGTATTCACTAGTGAGAGGGACCTGGTCGTTTGTGAGGACAGCGTGGAACAGGCTGATATGCTTGAACAGGTTGAGGTTAAGAGGGAGGATGTGCTGGAAATTTTGAATGATATGAGGACAGATAAGTCCCCGGGGCCAGACGGGATATACCCAAGGATATTACGGGAAGCGAGGGAAGAGATTGCTGCGCCTTTGGCGATGATTTTTGCGTCCTCACTGTCCACTGGAGTGGTACCGGATGATTGGAGGGTGGCAAATGTTGTTCCCTTGTTCAAGAAAGGGAATAGGGATAACCCTGGGAATTATAGACCAGTCAGTCTTACGTCAGTAGTGGGCAAATTATTGGAGATGATTCTGAGAGACAGGATTTATGATTATTTGGAAAAGCATGGTTTTATTAGAGACAGTCAGCATGGCTTTGTGAGGGGCAGGTCATGCCTCACAAGCCTTATTGAATTCTTTGAAGATGTGACAAAACACGTTGATGAAGGAAGAGCAGTGGATGTGGTGTATATGGATTTTAGCAAGGCGTTTGAAAAGGTTCCCCATGGTAGGCTCATTCAGAAAGTGAGGAGGCATGGGATACAGGGGAAGTTGGCTGTCTGGATACAAAATTGGCTGGCTTATAGAAGACAGAGGGTGGTAGTCGATGGAAAGTATTCAGCCTGGAGCTCGGTGACCAGTGGTGTTCCGCAGGGATCTGTTCTGGGACCTCTGCTCTTTGTGATTTTTATAAATGACTTGGATGAGGAAGTGGAAGGTTGGGTTAGCAAGTTTGCCGATGACATGAAGGTTTCTGGAGTTGTGGATAGTGTGGAAGGCTGTTGTAGGTTGCAACGGGACATTGACAGGATGCAGAGCTGGGCTGAGAAGTGGCAGATGGAGTTCAACCTGGAAAAGTGTGAAGTGATTCATTTTGGAAGGTTGAATTTGAATGCAGAATACAGGCTTAAAGACAGGATTCTTGGTAGTGTGGAGGAACAGAGGGATCTTGGGGTCCATGTCCATAGATCGCTCAAAGTTGCCACCCAGGTTGATAGGGTTGTTAAGAAGGCGTATGGTGTGTTGGCTTTCATTAACAGGGGGATTGAGTTTAAGAGCCGCGAGGTTATGCTGCAGCTCTATAAGGCCCTGGTTCGACCACACTTGGAATATTGTGTTCAGTTCTGGTCGCCTCATTATAGGAAGTATGTGGAAGCTTTAGAGGGGGTGCAGAGGAAATTTACCAGGATGCTGCCTGGACTGGAGGGCATGTCTTACAAAGAAAGATTGAGGGAGCTAGGGCTTTTCTCATTGGAGCGAAGAAGGATGAGAGGTGATTTGATAGAGGGGTACAAGATGATGAGAGGCATAGATAGAGTGGATGGCCAGAGACTTTTTCCCAGGGTGGAAAGGGCTATCACCAGGGGGCATAATTTTAAGGTGATTGGAGGAAGGTTTCGGGGAGATGTCAGAGGTAGGTTCTTTACACAGAGAGTGGTGGGTGCGTAGAATGCACTGCCAGCAGTGGTAGTAGAAGCAGATACATTAGGGACATTTAAGCGACTCTTGGACAGGTACATGGATGATAGTAGAATGAAGGGTATGTAGGTAGTTTGATCTTAGAGTAGGTTAAAGGTTCGGCACAACATCGTGGGCCGAAGGGCCTGTACTGTGCTGTACTGTTCTATGTTCTATTAGAACAAGGCTGTCGCTCCTCCCCATTCCATCTCCAATTCTCCTGCAACTATCCCATTTTCCAAATTAAAGATTTTCATTCCATTCAACTTTTCCTTAATTCATACTTTCCATTCACTGGATTCAAACCATTTCCAAAACAAAATGAAACAAAAAAAAATCTGCATGTGTGGCAAGGCCATTTATATGTAGGTGATGAGTGACCATATCCTTTCACCAACATTCATTATAGCGATGGGAGCTTTGAATTTAGTCCAACTAGAATAAATGAAATCCACTAAGAAACTGTTTGATTCAGCAAATTCTGAAACTTTGGTTGCCACATTAAATAATAGCTTTTTGGGATGCTGTTCCCATTTGCAACTATAAACTATTCAGAGATAAATTTCAAGTTATTTACACCAGCCTGGGCTGAATCTCCCACTTCACAGTTTGCACTCCAGCTCTGTCCCAAAGGTAAAATCTGAGACTTTTCTTCCCACTCTTTCTACTTAAGCTCTGAAGTGCGTTGGTTAAAAATTCACAACAATCCTCAGCTTCCATATATCACAGAGATTTGAGAGACTTTCAGGTACTTAAAGAAAACCCACTTAAAATTCGCTCTGTATAAGGATAACAGTTTGCCACTCTAAACCAGTTCTATCTTGATAAATGCAACCTGGGAAAACAGGAAATGAGAAAACACTATTTGCATCATTAACCTCACTCCTTTCTTGTAAATTTACCCTATCCCACCCATTTAATCCCCTCATCAGTTGACCACACAGTCACACCCCAGAATCAAAATAGCACTGCAGACGGTTATTATATCTTTTTTTTTGGCCTCCTTATCTCGAGAGACAATGGGTCAGCGCCTGGAGGTGGTCAGTGGTGTGTGGAGCAGTGCCTGGAGTGGCTATAAAGGCCAATTCTAGAGTGACAGGCTCTTCCACAGGTGCTGCAAAAAAATTTGTTTGTCGGGGCTGTTACACAGTTGGCTCTCCCCTTGGACTTCTGTGTTGGAGATACGGTCCTGCCACCTGATGCCAGGTATTCTCCAGAGGCAGCGAAGATGGAATGAATTGAGACGTCGCTCTTGGCTGACATACGTTGTCCAGGCCTCGCTGCCATAGAGCAAGGTACTGAGGATACAGGCTTGATACACTCGGACTTCTGCATCTAGAGACAGATTACTGGTGATAGTTGAGCCTAGGTAGGTGAACTCTTGAACCACTTCCAGAGCATGGTCGCCAATATTGATGGATGGAGCATTTCTGACGTCCTGTCCGATGATGTTCGTTTTCTTGAGGCTGATGGTTAGGCCAAATTCATTGCAGGCAGCCGCAAACCTGTCGATGAGACTCTGCAGACACTCTTCAGTGTGAGATGTTAAAGCAGCATCGTCAGCAAAGAGGAGTTCCCTGATGAGGACTTTCCGTACTTTGTACTTCGCTCTTAAACGGGCAAGGTTGAACAACCTGCCCCCTGATCTTGTGTGGAGGAAAATTCCTTCTTCTGAAGACTTGAACACATGTGAGAGCAGCAGGGAGAAAAAAATCTCAAACAGTGTAGGTGCGAGAACACAGCCCTGTTTCACGCCACTCAGGATAGGAAAGGGGTCTGATGAGGTGCCGCTATGTTGAATTGTGCCTTTCATATTGTCATGGAATGAGGTGATGATACTTAGTAGCTTTGGTGGACATCCAATCTTTTCTAGTAGTCTGAAGAGACCACGTCTGCTGACGAGGTCAAAGGCTTTGGTGAGATCAATGAAAGCAATGTAGAGGGGCATCTGTTGTTCGCGGCATTTCTCCTGTATCTGACGAAGGGAGAACAGCATGTCAATGGTCGACCTCTCTGCTCGAAAGCCACACTGTGCCTCAGGGTAGATGCGCTCGGCCAGCTTCTGGAGCCTGTTTAAAGCGACTCGAGCAAAGACTTTCCCCATTATGCTGAGCAGGGAGATTCCACAGTAGTTGTTGCAGTCACCGCGGTCACCTTTGTTTTTATAGAGGTGATGATATTGGCATCGCGCATGTCCTGAGGTACTGCTCCCTCGTCCCAGCACAGGTAAAGCAGTTCATGTAGTGCTGAGAGGCTTGGCACTCTTGATTATTTCAGGGGTAATGCTGTCCTTCCCAGGGGCTTTTCCGCTGGCTAGAGAATCAATGGCATCACTGAGTTCCGATTTTGTTGGCTGTACGTCCAGCTCATCCATGACTGGCAGAGGCTGGGCTGCATTGAGGGCAGTCTCAGTGACAACATTCTCCCTGGAGTACAGTTCTAGGTAGTGCTCAACCCAGCGGTCCATTTGCTTGCGTTGGTCAGTGATTATGTCCCCTGATTTAGATTTGAGGGGGGCGATCTTCTTGATGGTTGGCCCAAAAGCTCTCTTAATGTCATCATACATTCCTCTGATGTTTCCGGTGTCTGAGGCCAGATGAATATGACTGCATAGGTGTTGCCAGTGGTCATTTGAGCAGCACCTGGCTGTTCTTTGTGCAGTGCTTCTGGCTGCTTTAAGTGCTACGGATGTTAACTCGCTGGGGACTTTCTTGTAGTTCAACAGTGCAATGTGCTTAGCGGCTATGACAGGTTCCAGCTCTTCAGTATGAGATTGAAACCAGTCTGCATTCCTCTTCGCACGTTTGCCATAGGTGGTCAAAGCTGACTAGATGGCGTCTCTGATGTGGGCCCACTTGGTCTCAGCATCCCCTGTGGGAGTGTTTTGAAGGGCTGTTACAAGTGAATTTAGAAATTTTTGTAACAGCTGTGGATGAGGAATTCTGCTCGTGTTGATGCACGGGTGGCCCTTCTGCTTGGAATGTTGCAACTTCTTTGGTCCGAGTCTAACCTTGCTGCACACCAGGGAGTGGTCGGTGTCGCAGTCTGCACTGTGGAAACTGCGTGTGATTTGAACACTGTTTAAGGAGGCTCGCCTTGTGATGATGAGGTCTAGCTGGTGCCAACGACGCGATCTTGGGTGCCTTCATGAAACCTGGTGACAGGGTTTAGTGTGAAAGAACGAGTTGGTGATGCAGAGGTTATGATAGGTACACAACTCAAGCAGTCTCTGCCCATTCTCATTCATCCGTCCAACGCCATAGCGCCCAAGGGAGGAGGGCCATGAGTCATGGTCGGCCCCAACCCTGGCATTAAAGTCCTCCAGCAGGAACAGATGTTCGGTGTTGGGGATGCTACTAATGATATTATGGAGTTCCTTGTAGAACTGCTCTTTAGCTTCATGTGGGGAGCAGAGTGTTGGAGCATTGATGCTGAGTAGGTGTACTGGACCAGAGGTGGTGAGCAGTCGGATGGACAGTATGTGTTCCGAGCCATTTGAGGGAGGCTCTATCATGCTGAGCAAGGGATTTCTGATGGCGAAGCCCACTTGATTCTGTCTTGGTTCTTCAGGATCCCTGCCCTGCCAGAAGAAGGTGTAGTATTGCCCTGCTAGAGATCCACTCGCGTGGAGGCGAGTCTCCTGAAGTGCTGCAATGTCTACATTGAGTCTTATAACCCGTAACTGCTGCCTTCCGTGTTGTTTCAGTCGCTGTGAGGCGACTATGGAGTGACCTCTCCATGGCGCATGCCTGGGCGAATGTATTGAGGTTGAGAGTTGCCCAAGCGTCAAAACCCCCCTCTCGGCCTTTCTGGTGGGGTCCAAAGGAGTGCAGAGCACGACGTTTGGCACCGGTATGGCTGCAGGAACTGCCAGAAACATGCCAAAGGTGACACATGACCGCCTTCGGGGTTCCGCTCTGGATTTTCTGTTAGGGTTTACTCCCTTAGCCTTGGTCTCTCCCAAGATGCCCACAAGGCAGTGGGGTTGTTAGGGCCCCTACACAGGTGTAGGAGGATGCCGGTGGGAGGAAGGGGTGCGAGGGGGAGGGGTGGAGGGAAGGGGGTGTGAGGGGGAGCTGGGGGGTGGGGGGCTGGGGGGGAAGGGGGTGCAGGGGGAAGATGGAGTGAGGGGGGGGCTGGGAAGGGGTTGTGAGGGGGGAGGGGGTGCGGGGGGGGGGTGAGCTGAGAGAGTGGAGCTGGGAAGGGGAAGGGGGGGAAAGGGGGTTCAGGTAATAAGCCATTTCCTCAGTTCCCACCATCGACGCCTGGAAAGCTCATCCGTGTCCTTCGGGAGGTGAGCGACATCCTCGGGCGCCGGTACCAGCATTGCCGACAGTGCGCTGCAGATGCTCTCTGAGCCATCTCCCGCGGGCGCTTTGAAGTTGCAGCCGAGGAGCCGTTCGTGGCTTTTTGCGTGTTCGGGGCTTCCCCTCTGTGATACTTATTTCCCTGGGGTCCCGCTGCTCCTTCTTCTCTGCAATGGACTTACCGCACGCCGTGGCCGCAGACACTCTGGACGGTGTAGACAGCAGGATCGGAGATCAAAGTATCACCAGCTGTACTTTGCAGTTTCGTCCTGGGCTGTAAGCTCCCTAGGAAGCTCCCTTGCTGCTCAACTCTATCCATGGCCATCTGCTCCCATTCTTAGTGTTTTCTCCCTCAATCTACCCTCTTAAACTGTTTAAACTCCCCTGGCTCTTTAATCAGTTCATTTTAGCCCTAACGACAAGTTAACAGCTAGTTTATGTTACCTGGGCCCACTGCCCTCCCCCAGCCATACCTGCTCTTTGTTTTCTCAATGAAATTGATCGAAATCCGGATTATATCTTTACTGTCCTGATTACTTAGCGTAAAATTCTCATGTCTGAATTGCATCTGAGGCCCATCCAATACAATTTCGAGTGGGCCCCAAAACAGACGGGCAGTACACCCGATCTGAATCAGGAAGGAGCCTTCTTTAAATTGGGTCCTATGCTGATTGTAGGACCACAAGCCAATTTTCAGGCACCAACGGTACTGGAGGTAGAGCAGCCTAATCAGCAGTCCTTAGAGGGACCACTGCAGGCCACTCCAAAAATGGAGTGAAAACCTGTGCGAATGATTTCGTGAAAACAAGAACAACATATATGTTCCTTCTAGTCTCACAAAATCTTCGAGCCCACAGCCCCACTGCTCAGTCAAAGCCACCCTCCCCTCCCCATCCTTACTAGGAAATCCTCCCCACTTTAACATTTAACTTCCAGCTTGGCTGCACAGGGCAGCAGCCAGATTTCCTCCCTCCTTCCTAAGGGCCCAAGAAAGACTAGTAAATTGCAAATTTAGGTGTGACATAGGATTATAGAATCATAGAGTTTTACAGCATAGAAGGAGGCCTTTTTTTATTCTTTTATGGGATGTGGGCATCACTGACTAGGCCAGTATTTATTGCCCATCCCTAATTGCCCTTGAGAAGGTGGTGGTGAGCTGTCTTCTTGAACTGCTGCAGTCCATGTGGGGTAGGTACACCCACAATGCAGTTAGGAAGGGAGTTCCAGGATTTTGACCCAGCGACAGTGAAGGAATGGCAATATAGTTCCAAGTCAGAATGGTGGGTGGCTTGGAGGGGATCTTGCAGGTGGTGGTGTTCCCATGCATCTGCTGCCCTTGTCCTTCTAGGTGGTAGAGGTCGCGGGTTTGGAAAGTGCTGACAAAGGAGCCTCGGTGAGTTGCTGCAGTGCATCTTGTAGATGGCACACACTGCTGCCACTGTGCATCAGTGGTGAAGGGAGTGAATGTTGAAGGAGGTGGATCGGTTGCCAATCAAGTGGCTGCTTTGTCCTGGATGGTGTCGAGCTTCTTGAGTGTTGTTGGAGCCGCACTCATCCAGGCAAGTGGAGAGTATTCCATGAGTTGTACCTTGTAGATGGTGGATCTGCTTTGGGGAGTCAGGAGGTAAGATTCTCGCCACAGATTTCCCAGCCTCTGACCTGCTCTTGGAGCCACAGGACTTATATGGCTGGTCCAGTTCAGTTTCTGGTCCATGGTAACCCTCAGGATGTTGACAATGGGGGATTCAGTGATGGTAATGCCATTGAATGTCAAGGGGACATGGTTGGATTCTCCCTTGTTTGAGCTGGCCATTGCCTGGCACTTGTGTGGCATGAATGTAAATTGCCACTTATCAACCCAAGCCGGAATGTTGTCCAGGTCCTTCTGAATATGGACACAAAATGCTTCAGTATCTGAGGAGTTGCGAATGGTGCTGAATATTGTGCAATCATTGGCAAACATCCCCACTTCTGACCTTATGATGGAGGGAAGATCATGGATGAAGCAGCTGAAGATGCTTGGGCCGAGGACACTACCCTGAGGAACTCCTACAGTGATGTCCTGGGATGGAGATGATTGATATCCAACAACCACAACCATCTTCCTTTCCGCTAGGTATGACTCCAACCAGAGGAGAGTTCTCCCCCTAATTCCCTTTGACTCCAGTATTGCTAGGGCTCCTTGATGCCACACTTGTTCAAATTCTGCCTTAATGTCACTCGCACCTCACCTCCTGAGTTCAGTTCTTTTGTCCATGCTTGGACTGAGGCTGTAATGAGGTCAGGAGCCGAGTGGCCTTGGCGGAACTCAAACTGAGCATCAGTGAACAGGTTATTGCTGTTAAGTGCCACTTGATAGCACTGTCAATGACACATTCCATCACTTTGCTGATGATTGAGAGTAGAGTGATTGGCGGTAAATGGCTGGGTTGGATTTGTCCTGCTTTTTGTGGACGGGACATACTTGGACAATTTTCCACATTGCTGGGTAGATGCCAGTGTTGTTGCTTTACTGGAACAGCTTGGCTAGGGGTGCGGCTAGTTCTGGAGCACAATTTTCAGAATGTTGGCAGGGCCCATAGCCTTTGCTGCATCCAGTGCCTTCAGCCATTTCTTGATATCATGTAGGATGAATCGAATTTGTTGAGGACTGGCATCTGTGATGCCGGGGACCTCTGGAGGAGGCCGAGATGGATCATCAACTCGGCACTTCTGGCTGAAGATGGATGCAAATGTTGCAGTTTTGTTTTTTGCACTGATGTGCTGGGCTCCGCCAACATTCAGGATGTGAATATTTGTCGAGCCTCCTGATCCTGTTGGTTGTCTAATTGTCAACCACCATTCACGACTGGATGTGGCCGGACTACAGAGCTTAGATCTGATCAGAACTCTGTTCTAATGAAGGGTCACAGACCTGAAACATTAACTCTGTTTCTCTCTACACAGATGCTGCCCGACCTGCTGAGTATTTCTGGCACTTTCTGTTCTCATTTCAGAGTTCCAGCATCTGCAGTATTTTGCTCTTATTGATCCCCTGGCTTGATGGTTGTGGTAGAGTGGAGGATATTCTGGGTCATGAGTTATAGAGTCATGAGGTTACAGATTGTGGTTGAATACAGTTCTGCTGTTGCTGATGGCCCACAGCGCCTCATGGATGCCCAGTTTTCAGTCGCTAGATCTGTTTGAAATCTATCCCATTTAGCACGGTGGTAGTGCCACACAACATGATTCAACTCAGCAAGTCAACGTTGGCTCTTTAAAAGAACATTTCAATTAGTCCCATTCCCCTGCTCTTTCCCTATATCCCTGAAATTTTTTTCTCCTTGAACTATTTATCCAATGCCCTTTTGAAGGCTATTATTGAATCTGTTTCCACCACCTTATGAGGCACTGCATTCCAAATCCTAACCACCCATTGCGTAAAAACATTTTTCCTCATGTCGTCTCTGGTTCATTTGCCAATCACCTTAAACCTGTGCCCTCTGTTTATCAACCCTGTAGCCATTGGAAATAGCTTCTCTTTATTTACTCTAACTAAACCCTTCATGATTTTATACACCTCTAACAAATCTCCTCTAAGCCTTCTCTGCTGTAAGGAGAACAACCACAGCTTTGCCAGCCTATCCAAGTAACGATAATCCTCATTCCTGGAACCATTCCAATAAATTGCTTCTGTACCTTCTCCAAAGCCTTCATGTCCTTTCTAACATGTGGTGCCCAGAATTGGACATAATATTCCAGCCAGGGCCGAACTAGTAATTTATATATGTTTAGCATAACTTTGTAGCTTTTGTATTCCATACTTCTATTGATAAAGCCCAGGATTCCAGATGCGTTATTGAACTGTTGTGTTAACCTGTCCTGTCACCTTTAGAGATTTGTACATCAACACCCCCAGGTCTCTCTGTTCTTGCACCCCCTTCAAAATTGTACCTTTAGCTTGTATGGTCCCTGCTCAGACAAAAATATATCAGCTCACATTTTTCTGTGGTTTTGTGTATATGTACATCAGGAAGTTTTTCACACAAATGCATGGAATGGACCTGAATGAAGTTGCAAACTCCATCTTTACCACTTTGTGTTGTGGAGCACCAGTGCATTGAGAGCTGCAAAGTGGAGCAATGTCTGTCATAGTTAATTCCTGATTTGAGGCCCGCTAATCTACCATGGGAAGATGCCAAACATAGCCCATGTCCTTCCCGGTAGGTGGTGCTAACTGTTGTGTTTTCTCCTCCTTGTGTTTGTGCTGACTATACACAAGTACCAACCACACAGAAGGGATTGGTTAATACGTAATATAGGTTCTTTATTGATGATTATACTGCATGTGTACAACTAGGAGTAATCTGGTCTGGACAATTACTCTTTACAAACTCACACACAGAGTAAAGTCACATGGTACATTACATCATTTCTCTTACACTGTTGTACATCAAAAACATAACCACACCTTCTTAAAGATGTATCTCAACACTAATGTTTCTTGGTTTGGATGCTTCTTGATTGCCATCAAAGTCCAGCGTGGTTGCAGATATAACTGACCTCCAGTGCAATACTTTGCTCTTGTTCTGCAGTTGATTTCATCCCAACAACTAATGGTTTAAATTGCTGGTGAGTACAGAAGCCCAAAAAGGCTGAGCTTTGTGGAGAGTGGAAATACGAACTATAGTGCAATTGGACCCTACTTTTCTTTATTTCCATTAAATGAGGGGGAATACTTTATTTTGAAAATACTGCCTCAAAATTACTTCCTTATAATCAAAAATGTGAAAGGAAGAAAGAAGGATAAAAGATGAGTGAAAAAAGAGTAGAATATTACCAAGATTATATCTGAAACTCTACATGGCAGTTTCCACCAAAGGTTAAAAGACATAATTCATGATTCCAATTTAGGAGATAAGTCTTTGATATATTCTCCAGGTGTACTTGTTTGATTAAAGTGCAAATGAATTGTCTTTGTCTTGACATTTGTGTGTGAATCAGTAATCACAACTGAAAAGACAAATTCATTACATCTTATGCACTGTATTCAACAATTTAAATTCGAATGTTCCAGGGTTGTAGCTTTGTCTCAAAGAATCTGTGGCAAATGTACTGAAGCTTTCTTCATGAAGCTTGTGGGCAATGATATATATGCAAACAAATTTTTCTTCTTTTAATGACTGGTTGATCTGATACAGTGGTTGGTTATTCATGGTTTAAGATCAGAAAAAATAATTGGTAAGGTAATTAATTTGATTTGCCAAGAGAAAAATGACTGCTTGCTCTTATGTTATTGACAACTGGCAGATCACAAGACAGATACAGATAAGGAAGGCTATAAAGCCCATCCATCCAGAAAAATATGACAGTCTTCTCTATCACAGCATCCGATCATTTCTTAAATTATTCCAGAGATTTTGCCTCCATTACCCCACCCCTCCCCACATAACTCCAGAAGTACAATTAATCACTCTATTATGAAGAACTGCTATCGCCAGACTGAGCATGTTCCTCTTTGTCCTACTATCAGGGTTTAGTTTGCAGCAGTGATTCTACAATGTTCACTATCTTATATTAAGTTATATATCACCAGTGTGTCCCATCTTAACCAATTCCTTTCAAGGCTGAAAAGCCCAAATTTGTCCTCACAATTGAATCTTGTGATAGTGGGTATCAGCCTCTTGGTTCTTCTTTGCACTGTCCTCAGGATCCAGGTCAAGATTGTCCATTTTGTGTCTTGGAGACTAAAACTGGACACATTACACAAAGTGTGATCTGACCAGAACATTGTATAGCTTTAATATTGTGACCTCTGAGATTTGGTCATATAATGGAGCATCTTATTGGGCTTCATCAAACAATTTGGCTTTGACAGCTTCTTTTTATAGAAGACATTCTTCAGTAACTCTTCTGATTTTACACACGCAAAAATGCTGGAACTTTTAGGATTAGTTTTTTTTAATTTCTTCATGGGATGTGGGCCAAGCCAGCATTTATTAATTGCCATCCTTAATTGCCTTTGAGAAGGTGGTGGTGAGATGCCTTCTTGAACCGCTGCTGTCCTTGGGTGTCAGTACATCAACAGTGCAGTTAGGATGGGAGTTGACAGTGAAGGAATGACGATACAGTTCCAAGTCAGGATGGTGTGTGGCTTTGAGGGGAACTTGCAGGTGGTGGTGTTCCCATGCGTCTGCTGCCCTTATCCTTCTAGGTAGTAGAGGTTGTGGGTTTGGAAGGTGCTGTCAAAGGAGTCCTGGTGAGTTGCTGCAGTGTATGTTGTAGATGGTACACATTGTTGCCACTGTGCGTCGGTGGTGAAGGGAGTGAATGTTGAAGGTGGTGGATGGGTTGTCAACCAAGCGGGCTGCTTTGTCCTGGATGGTGTTGAGCTTCTTGAGTGTTGCTGGAGCTGCACCCATCCAGACAAGTGGAGAGTGTTCCATCATGCTCCTGACTTGTGCCTTGTAGATGGTGGACAGGCTTTGGGGAGTCAGAAGGTGAGTTACTCACCACAAAAATTCTTGTTTTTGTGCAGTCTTTTAATCAATAAATCTGAAATGGACATAAGTGGTAGTCAGTGGAAACTGTGCTACAGATAAGTGGTTAGTCAAATGGCTTTCCTAGTTATCCTGTTCATCTAAACAATGCAACTTCATGTGAACAAGGTCATGCTGGTCATGAGCCTATATCACTGCTTGTACCGCTCCTTTTCCATTCTTGCCTATTCTGTGACGCATTTTGAACCATTTTGTCTGTTAATGGTGCTGTATAAATGTGGCCTGCTTCATGGGACATGCTTTTCTAAAGTTTTTTCCTCCTGTTAACAACAACCCAAGGAGATTCAATCTTAAAAGTAAAATACTGCGGATGCTGGAAATCTGAAATAAAAACAAGAAATGCTGGAACCACTCAGCAGGTCTGGCAGCATCTGTGGAAAGAGAAGCAGAGTTAACGTTTCGGGTCAGTGACCCTTCTTCGGAACTGACAAATATTAGAAATGTCACAGGTTATAAGCAAGTGAGGTGGGGGTGGGGCAAGAGATAACAAAGGAGAAGGTGTAGATTGGACAAGGGCACATAGCTGAGCAAAGGCAAACAATATGTTAATGGTGCGTTGAAAGACAAAGCATTAGTACAGATAAGGTGTTAACGGACTGAATATTGAACAGCAGCAAGTGCAAACATGAAAAAAACAATGGGTAAGCAAACTGAACAAACTAAGATGAAATGAAATAAATGCAAAAAAAAGATTGTAAAAAATGTAAAAAAGAAAAAATAACTAAAAATGAAAGTAAAATGGGGGGCTGTCATGCTCTGAAATTATTGAACTCAATGTTCAGTCCTGCAGGCTGTAGTGTGCCTAATTGGTAGATGAGATGCTGTTCCTCGAGCTTGCATTGATGTTCACTGGAACACTGCAGCAATCCCAGGACAGAGATGTGAGCATGAGAGCAGGGGGGAGTGTTGAAATGGCAAGCAACCGGAAGCTCAGGGTCCTGCTTGCGGACTGAGCGGAGGTGTTCCGCAAAGCGGTCACCCAGTCTGCGTTTGGTCTCCCCAATGTAGAGGAGACCACATTGTGAGCAGCGAATACAGTATACTACATTGAAAGAAGTACAAGTAAATCACTGCTTCACCTGAAAGGAGTGTTTGGGGCCTGGGATAGTGAGGAGAGAGGAGGTAAATGGGCAGGTATTACACCTCCTGCAATTGCAGGGGAAGGTGGCATGGGACGGGGACGAGGTGGTGGGGGTAATGGAGGAATGGACCAGGGTGTCGCGGAGGGAACGATCCCTTCGGAATGCTGACAGGGGAAGGGAGGGGAAGATGCATTTGGTAGTGGCATCACACTGGAGGTGGCGGAAATGGCGGAGGATGATCCTTTGGATATGGAGGCTGATGGGGTGGAAAGTGAGGACTAGGGGAACCCTGTCACGGTTCTGGGAGGGAGGGGAAGGGTTGAGGGCAGAGGTGCGGGAAATGGGCCGGACACGGTTGAGGGCCCTGTCAACAACAGTGGGGGGGGGAATCTTCGGTTGAGGAAAAAGGAGGTCATATCAGAAGCACCGTCATGGAAGGTAGCATCATCAGAGCAGATGCGTCGGAGACAGAGAAACTGGGAGAATGGAATGGAGTCCTTACAGGAGGTAGATTCAATCTTTGTTACTTTTACTGTAAATCACATTTTTCTGTTAATAAATCAAATGAAATCCCAGACTTGTTGGATTATAAGCCAATAATGCGACATGTTCTTCCCAACCTACAGACTATCCTTTGCTCTATCGGGAATCAACTTTCTAATGTGTAAAAATTAGCTGTTGGATTCTCTTCACATCTCCAGCAAGTTAGGTTACAAACAATAAATCCTACCATTGAACAGCTTTGAGGCCAGGTAAGCTTGATGAAGGATTTTGTTGAGGTCAGTTAAGTTTGGCATTTCCCATGAAATTTTTGTGCTTCTCTCAACTATTTGTTCCAGTTCTCTTCCTTCTCCTCAGTGAAAAAAGAAAAGGATGGAAAAAGAGGATAAAGATGAGGAAACAAGGTTAAGAAGGAGAGAATACATTAGCACCACTTGGCCCTCTCATGTGGATTGATGTAATTAATGTACACAGCTTGTTGATTTTAGCTGAGTTTGTTCTTTTGGTCGAGTTGAATGCCTCCGATACGCGTCTCATGATTGAAAATGTCACAGCGAAGTCTAACATTGATAGCTCTAAATGTGAAAAAATGGGTCACATCCTTAAAAACCTTTATCAGTGATTTTTCTCTCTTAACGCAAGACTAACTTCACATAGATCAGTGCAGATAAAGAGAGCCATTTGGTCCATCGAGCTAATTTTTCCATAAAAATCTATGGTTCATCTATTAGAGTATCTAACCACCTCTTGAATGATTCCAAAATGTTTGTCTTTACTACACTACCCAAAAGACCATTCCAGGTATTGATCACTCTGCATGAAAAAGTGCATCCTGATACCAATCCTGAACTTCTCTTTTACCAGTTTATGTTATATCCCCATGTCGCACAATCATAGTTTATCTTAAACTAGTGCTACTGGTTTACTTTTTCTCTTGCTTATTATTTCATACATCGCTTATCTTAATAGTCAGCAGCTCTAATTGGCCCACTTTTTATGGGCTGGTGAGTTGCTGGTAGGTTGTCCTTAAAGGGACAACAATATTAAAATTCCAAGGAGGTTTGGCTTGCCCAGCTGACTTTCAGCAAAACAAACTAAAAAAAAAGAAACAAAGTAAAAAGATCAAACCAAAATAATTAATCCAGTGAAATTAAACAAAGTATTTCAAAAGCTGAATGCCAGACGACAGGTGAGACTATCTGCTCTTGACTTCATGGCAGCAATCAACTGAGTATGTCACCAAGTAGCCCTAGGAAAACTAAGGTCAATGTCATAAAAGAAAGCCAGTATTATTTTCCAGAGGCTTATCAAACCAGTCCCAGGACATCACTTCAAGATGTCCTCAGGGAAGCATCCTTTGCCCAACCATCTTCAGCTGTTTCATCAATGACCTCTTCCCATCATAGGTTTAGGAATGGGACTGTTCACTGATAATTCCACAATGCTCCACTCCAGTCACAACTACTCTGACAATGAAGCAGTCCATACCAGCCTATAGCAGGACCTGGATAATACCCAGCTTTGGGGTGACAAGTGGCAGGTAACGTTTACGCACATAAATGCCAGGTAATGACCATCTTGATAAGAAAAAGCCCAGTCATCTTACCTTGCGTGTCCTTCAATGGCATCACCATCACCAAGGCCCCATCATCAACATCATGCATGAGGGGTGTGGGGGTTCACCACTGAGCAGAGACTGAACTGGACCAGCCATAGCAACAAAGTGACTACAACAGTAGGACAGAGGATGAGTAAATGGCACAATTTTAAAGGGGGTGCAGGAACAGAGAGGCCTGGGGGTTTATGCACATAAATTTTTGAAGATGGCTGGACAAGTTGATAAGGCTGTTTAAAAAGGATAGGGGATTCTTGGCTTTATAAACAGAGGCATAGATTAGAAAAGCAATCAAGTTATGCTAAACCATTATAAAACACTGGTTAGGCGTCAGTCGGAGTATTGTGTTCAACTCTGGTTATCACACTTTTAGAAGGATGTCAAGGCCTTGGAGAGAGAGGGTGCAGAAGAAATGTATTAGAATAGTACCAGGAATGAGGGACTTAATTTTTGTGGCGAGACTGGAGAATCTAGGATTGTTCTCCTTAGAGCAGAGAAGGTTAAGCTGAGATTTAAAAGAGGCGATTTGATAGAATAAATAAGGAGAAACTGTTTCCACTGATAGGAGGGTCAGTAACCAGAGGGCACAGATTTAAGATAATTGGCAAATGATCCAGGGAGGAGATGGGAATTTTTTTTTTACCCAGCTGGTAGTTAAAGATCTGGAATGCGCTGCCTGAAAGGGTGGTGGAAGCAGATTGAAAAGCAACGTCAAAGGAGAATCGAATAAATACATGAAAAAGTGAAATTTGGAGGGTTGTGGGGATAATGTAGGGATGTGAGACCAATTGGACAATTCCTTTAAAGAGCCAGTTCAGGCACAATGGGCATAACAGAGCAGACTCCTCTGTCACTGGACTCAATATCAACCTCCTTCAGTGCACTATGACTGCAATGAGTACAATTTAAAGGCTGCACTGCAATAACTCAGGAAGGTTACTTCCCTTCTCTGCAATCTCTGCCACTGAGCAAGACAAGAGCAACAAAGTTATCATCTCCAAGTTTCTTTACTTCTAAGCCTGACTTGGACCTATATCTCTGTTCCTTCATTGTGGCTTGGCCAATGTTCTGGAATTAGCTAATACCATTGTGGGAGCACCATTAGCACAGAGATTGCAGCAGTTCAATGAGTAGGCCCATTACCACCACTCAGATTGGCAATAAATGTAACCTTTTAAGTGTCACCCACATCCTGAGGCCAAACAGAATAAATTCCAAAGGTTAGTCTATTAGTTATGAAAATTTTAAGGTGAGTGGTAGACTAATTGTTGTCCGGTACGATTAGCCAGGGAAACTATGATTTGACAATTTCATATTTGGTACAACCACACATGTTTACTTTTGTAAAGAACATTAACAGAATATTTTAAAGGTAAATATTAAAATGAAATACAATTAGGAGAGAATATCTAACAGTCTTACAATTAGTTACAATTGTTATATTCTGACATTGTGTCAGCCTTGGCTTAGCGGGTAGCACTCTCACCTTTGAGTCAGAAGGTTATGAGTTTAATTTCCATTCCAGAGACTTGAGCACATAAGCCAGGCTCACACTGTAATGCAGCACAGAAGGAGTGCTACATTGTTGGATGTGCCATCTTTCAGGTGTGATGTTAATCTAAGACTCTGTTTCTGGGATCTGGCTGCCACATTTCCTACATTATAATGGTGACTCAGTACATTATAATGGTCCTCAGTACCTTGCTCGATGGCAGCGAGGCCTGGACAACGTATGCCAGCCAAGAGCGACGTTTCAATTCATTCCATCTTCACTGCCTCCGGAGAATACTTGGCATCAGGTGGCAGGACCGTATCTCCAACATAGAAGTCCTCGAGGCGGCCAACATCCCCAGCTTATACACACTACTGAGTCAGCAGCGCTTGAGATGGCTTGGCCATGTGAGCCGCATGGAAGATGACAGGATCCCCAAAGACACATTGTACAGCGAGCTCGCCACTGGTATCAGACCCACCGGCCGTCCATGTCTCTGCTTTAAAGACATCTGCAAACACGACATGAAGTCCTGCGACACTGATCACAAGTCGTGGGAGTCAGTTGCCAGCAATCGCCAGAACTGGCGGGCAGCCATAAAGGCGGGGCTAAAGTGTGGCGAGTCGAAGAGACTTAGCAGTTGGCAGGAAAAAAGACAGAAGCGCAAGGAGAGAGCCAACTGTGTAACAGCCCCGACAAACAAATTTTTCTGCAGCACCTATGGAAGAGCCTGTCACTCTAGAATTGGCCTTTATAGCCACTCCAGGCGCTGCTCCACAAACCACTGCCCACCTCCGGGCGCTTCCCCATTGTCTCTCGAGACAAGGAGGCCAAAGAAGAATGGTGACTACACTTCGAATGTACTTCATTGACTGTAAGGTGTGTTAAGAGGTCCTGAAGTTGTGGAAGGTGCTGTATAGAATCATAGAATGGTTACAGCACAGAAGGAGGTCATTTGGCCCATTGTGTCCATGCTGGCTCTCTGGAAGAGCAACTCACATGGTCCAAAAACCCTGCAAATATTTTCGCTTCAGATAATTATATAATTGTCTCAAGCAGTACTTTCCAGATTCTAACCACTTGCTGCATAAAAAGTTTTTTCCTCATGTTGCCAATTCTTCTTTAGCCAATCACATTAAATCAGTGTCTTCTGGTTCTCGATCCTTCCACCAACGGGAACAGCTTCTCCCTATCTACTCTGTCCACACCTGCATCATTTTGAACACCTCTATCAAATCTCCTCTTCTCCAAGGAGAACAGCCACAGCTTCTCCAATCTATCCAGGTAACTGAAATCCCTCATCCCTAGAGCCATTCTCATGAATCTTTTCTGCAACTTCTCTAATGCCTTCAGATCCTTCCTAAAGTGTGGTGTTCAGAATTGGACACAGTGGTCAGAATTCTACACCACCTGGGAGTGGGCTGGGTGGGGGGGGGGGGCAGTAAAATTGAGTGTGTGGCAGGGGGTGCCATTCCTGTAGCCTACATGCCCCTGCTGCCATTTTACCAGTGGTGGGTGAGGTGGAAAATGGCACGCCCATCCAGGCCAATTGAGGCTCTTAAGTGGCCAATTAATTGCCACTTAAGGGCCTTCTCGCACCCACTGCTGGCATCTTATCAGTGGCGGATAGGCACTTTGCTAGCTAAGGAGGCCATCCAATAATACCTGGCGGCCTCCTTTCAGGCTTGGGGGCCCTCCTGATCAGGCACCTTGCGCCCCCCAGTGGCACAAGTCACCCCCACTGGAGCACCTCCCCCCTGCCCTCTTGATTGACCCCCACCCCACCTCACTGGGGCCCAGCTGACTGTCCCCAGCGATGCCCGAAACCCCACCCACCTTTTACAGGGCCAGCCTCTCTGTTTCTCCTCTCATTGGGTGCAGTCCCAGCAGTGGCCACTGCTCCCGATGGGGCTGCGGTGACTGAGGCCGCTCTTGGAGGCGGGACTTCCTGCCTCAGGGGTGGGGACAGAAGCCCCGACCAAGATCAATTCAGAGCCTGGGCCATGCAGAATCGCTGTGTGGCTTCCAGGCCTGGTGGAGGCGGGCTTGTCCCCTACCTTTCAGCTGGTGGGCGGGGCCACTGCCAGGACATAAAATTCTTGCCAGTACTCCAGTTGAGGCCAAACCAGTGTTTTATACAGTTTCAGCATAACTTCCTTGCTTTTGTACTCAGTGCTCCTATTTATAAAGCCCAGGATCCCGTATGCTTTAGTAACCGCTTTTCTCAACCTGCCCTGCAAACTTCAATGATTTTTGCACATATACCTCCAGGTCCCTCTGCTCCTGCACCCACTTTAGAAACGTACCCTTTATTTTACTCTGCAGGTCTGGCAGCATCTGTGGAGCAAGAAACAGAGTGAACTGTTGAGTATTTCCAACACTTTCTGTTTTAATTTCAGATTTCCAGCAGCAACAGTATTTTGCTTTTACCCTTCAGTTGCTATTGCCTCTCCTTGTTCTTCCTACCAAAATGAATCACTTCAGCCTAAGTCCTATAAATACAAGTTCTTACTTATTGTATTAGTTGTCCTCTCTCAGAATAGTGCGATGTAACAACAAAACTTGTGTGTCTGAGTATTATATATAGGGGTGTATGTCACAACACAGAAGTCCTTGAAGCGGCCAACATCCCCAGCTTATACACACTACTGAGTCAGCGGCGCTTGAGATGGCTTGGCCATGTGAGCCGCATGGAAGATGGCAGGATCCCCAAAGACACATTGTACAGCGAGCTCGCCACTGGTATCAGACCCACCGGCCGTCCATGTCTCCGTTATAAAGACGTCTGCAAACGCGACATGAAATCGTGTGACATTGATCACAAGTCGTGGGAGTCAGTTGCCAGCATTCGCCAGAGCTGGCGGGCAGCCATAAAGACAGGGCTAAATTGTGGCGAGTCAAAGAGACTTAGTAGTTGGCAGGAAAAAAGACAGAGGCGCAAGGGGAGAGCCAACTGTGCAACAGCCCCAACAAACAAATTTCTCTGCAGCACCTGTGGAAGAGCCTGTCACTCCAGAATTGGCCTTTATAGCCACTCCAGGCGCTGCTTCACAAACCACTGACCACCTCCAGGCGCGTATCCATTGTCTCTCGAGATAAGGAGGCCCAAAAAGAAAAAAGAAAAAGAAAAAAAAAAAAAAAAAAAGAAAAAGTATGTCACAATAGTTGGGGGGGCACATTGGCGCAGTGGTTAGCACCGCAGCCTCACAGCTCCAGTGACCCAGGTTCAATTCTGGGTACTACCTGTGCGGAGTTTGCAAGTTCTCCCTGTGTCTGCATGGGTTTCCTCCGGGTGCTCCGGTTTCCTCCCACATGCCAAAGACTTGCAGGTTGATAGGTTAATTGGCCATCATAAATTGCCCCTAGTATAGGTAGGTGGTAGGGAAATATATAGGGACAGGTGGGGATGTGATAGGAATACGGGATTAGTATAAATGGGTGGTTGATGGTCGGCACAGACTTGGTGGGCCGAAGGGCCTGTTAAAGTGCTGTATCTCTAAACTAAACATTAAATTCATAATTTTCGATGAGTTAAAGTAAAATTCAAAAACAGCTATTAAGAATATGTTATTTTACTCATTTAGAAATATTAGGCTAGGTATAGTAGAAAGGAAATTATGGACGTTTAGAATACAGTCAGGTGCAAAAGGCAAAACAGTCAGGGTGGCAGAACGGGTTTGAATGGTTTCGTGAGCAAGTTGCGCGGATTGGGCCGTTCGCTTTGCCGTAGGGACGCGGTGCATTGTGGCCTCGATCAAGATGGCGTCCTCCGTTCGGGCGGAATGAGCGGTGGCGAACCGGGAGCCAGAGGCGGCGGCGCCGACACCGCCTTCATTTAACTTCACCTCTCGCCCTGAAGATAAGGAGCTTCCCCCAATCCTTCCACCCCATTGCCCCCCCCTGAGGGGGGGTGTTGGCTCTGGTTGTACCGAGTGGAGTCGGCGGGGGAGGGAGCCCGGGCCGGCAGCCGGCAGCATGGCTGGCGCGAGCCTGCTGGAGGACCTGCTGGAGGAGGACCAGGGCGACATGACGGACTGGAACCTTCCAGTGGCTTTCATGAAGAAGCGGCACTCGGAGAAAATTGAGGGCTCCAAGGCGGTTACCCAGAGCTGGCGCATGAAAGACCGGGTAAATTCCGACATTGAATGTTTGCCCCCTTTGATCTCTGTTTCACTCCTCGCTGACCTGCTGGAGGTTACATTCAGACACTCTCGCCTACAACTTTCCAGTGGCCGGCTGGCCACAGGGTTTCTGTGCAGCCCAGAATAAAACTTCCCATTCCTATTCACATGTGTTCGATTTTAGTGAGCGGAAGTGCATGTTTTCAAATATTCGCTTTAATACCCATAACCTGAAATTGACTCAATTCTTTGTTATCAAACTTTGACTCATAAATATTGACAACACTGCTTTAAAACTACAAACAATCTTTGTGTTTTGAACAATAGTTGCAACATTACGTATATTGCTGCGTTTAATTTGGGTTATGCCTGATCTTTTAAAAGAATGCAAGAACGCAAAAAATAGGAGCAGGTGTAGATTATATGGCCCATCGAGCCTGCTCCGCCACAGTACGATCATGGCTGGAGGAGCTGTAATTTAATTTCAAAGTACATTTATGCAAGCATCAGTACAGTTTTGTAGATTTTAATTGGCCACAATTGATGTATTTGCGAAAAAGTGACCTCTTGACAAGCCTTGGAATCCTCTGTTTTTAATTCTTAAATTTAAATTTAAGGATCAAATGTATTTTAGATAGTTTTTAAAATAACGCTTCTCAGGGCTCTTGGTATTAAAAAAGCCCCTAAACTGCAGAATCGAGATATAATTTTAGCAGTGTTTTTAATATACTTTTAGCAGTTTTAGTTAGAAATAGCTGAGTCATGTTGGCATCCCGACTAACCTGTAACTGTGGGAAAATTTTACCACACTTAGAGAGTGAATGCATGAGGTCAATGACGCTAAGTACATATTCATGGAATGTAGTTCAGTATAAGTGGTAGACGAGCGAGATTTTTGAAGAATAGTTTTTCAAAATCTGACTCTCCAATGAATCAAATGACGGTGAAAGAAAATTGTTAATATTTTGGTTATGATTCTTCATCAGAACTGACTTAACATGCTATGCATTGCCTGCATGTCTACAATATCCAGCACTTTAAACAACCTATATTGAATTACTAAAGTGCTTTAAAAAAAAATTTGTTGAGGATAGGCAATACATAATGTATTTTGTAAAGTCATTGTACACTTATGACATGTTACATACAGGTGAATGCAGCATCATGTTCAGACTTGTTGGTGTGGTTGCACACACTGGAAACTGCATTGCTTGGACTTTGGGATAACTTGATGAGTCTTATGGTTGTGGTGAGGGGTAACTGCTCTTGGGGAACACTGGGAGGAGGTATTAGTAGAATTCCCTTCTGACATTGGGAGGTGGTCTTTATTTGGGGTAATGGGGAGGGTGATGCTTGTCTAACTTCTGTAGTCTGCCCTAAAAGGATCCCAGTTATGAACAGTACCTCTCAAGTTCCAGGCACAGTCCATTTACTTTGTGCAAGTGGCATGTGCCCTACAGATGTTTTTTGCATTTTGTGTGAAGGGCTGTGATGTGCCACAGTGGGGATTGTATCTTTTTTCAGCCTTAATTTTACTTGGGAACATGATTGATTAAGGCGTTGGACAGCTCCTTCATTACTTTTCAACATTTTGTCAATGCAGCATTTATCATTTGAGTTTTACTAAATTGTAACAGTTTGAAAGAATTGATGAAGTTATATGAATGATATATTTCAATAAGAAAAGCAGTGCTGAAAATGTGAAGCAGTTCAATAAAACAGAATGGTGGTGACTTGAAACTTTTACAATTATGCCCATACGAAAAATAAAAAAAATACCCAATAGTGTAATAATAGCTTTTGTTCTGCTGAAATTGATTTTCAGAACTTGGTTCTGAGAGAACATTTTTGAGTTATATAATAGAAGGTTGCACTGAGTGAGTGATTAAGTGAGTGGGCAGGAATGTGGCAGATGGAATATAATGTGGAGAAATGTGAAGTTATCCACTTTGGTTGGAAAAATAGAAAAGCAGATTTTTTTTAAATGGTGAGAGACTGAGAACTGTTGGCATTCAGAGGAACCTGGGTGTCCTTGTACATGCATCACAATTTGATATGCAGGTGCAGAAAGCAATTAGGAAAGTAAATGGTATGTTCGCCTTTATTACAAAGGGATTGAAGTACAAGAGTAAAGAAATTCTACTGCAATTATAAAGGGCCTTGGTGAAATTACACCTGGAGTACTGTGTACAGTTTTGGTGTCCTTACCCATGGAAGGATATACTTGCCTAGAGGGAGTGTAACAAAGATTCTTGGACAGATTCCTGGTATGAAGGGATTGTCCTATGAGGAGAGGTTAAGTAGACTAGGCTTGTATTTCCCAGATTTTAAAAGAATAAGAGGTGGCCTCATAGAAACATATAAAATTCTTAAGGGACTTGGCAGGGTCAATGCTCGAGGGGATGTTTCCCCTGGTTGCAGTGTCTAGAACTAAGCGTCATAGTCACAGAATAAGGGGTTGGTCATTTAGTGCTGAGATGAGAAATTTCTTCACTGAGTGTTGTGAACCTTTGGAATGCTGTACCCCAGTGGGCTGTGGAAGCTCAGTCAATGAGCGTATTCAAGACAGAGATGATAGATTTTTGGATACTAAGAATTAAGGGGTATGGGAATAGTGCAGGAAGGTGTAGCTGAAGTCGAAGATCAGCCATGATTATGTTGAATGGCCTGTGCCGTTATTTGCACGCTAATTAATTCCACTGTCTCTTGCAGCCCTTTAATTATCACAGCAATCCTGGACTCCAGCAGTGCACAATTGTGGCATTCCTCATGTCCACTGTTTCTAGGATGCAAGCAATGAGAAATATGGATGAATCTGGTGTATTCCTGGCATATTTGGGCAGGCATATCAGTCTTTTGTCACTTCTGGCAGAAAATCCAGGAAGTGACGAGGGAAAACGGGGAGCGATTGTAACGGGTAGTGAAAATCCTGACCACTTTTATTTTAAGTTTACTGATGGATTTCTTGTGCTTTCCACACAATAAATCAAATATGTGCTATTTTAAGGTCGAAGGTCAAAGTCTAATTAAGTAAATTTTAAGATTGTTTCATATGTGTAACAAAGTGCAATGTTTTGATTGTGGTCTCTGGACATGCCAGATGTACTGTTTCAATATAGAAAATAGACTTGCATGTGTTGAGAAATGGGCTAACTTCTTTCAAAATCCATTTAGGAAAGGATTTAATTGTGCATGACCCTAAGGAAATTTTGCTTAGTTCTGATTCCATGTGTCTTAATGTGATTTTTCTCACCCTTTCCAGTTCGGCCCCCAAGACACAGGAAACATTCAAATGGTGGAGGTGGTGTCGATAAAAGCCACAAGGCTTATGTCTAGCATTCAAGTTCTGAATTATGAAGAAAGGCTGGAGATGCTTCTAATTTCAGCCTTGAAAGGAGGGGCCTGAGTGGTGATCTTACAGATGCACACACGATAATTAAAACCGAATTGAAAAAGCAAACTGGAATATGATTTCTAATTAAATTGCAGATAGGACAAGGAAAAATAAGTTCAAATGAGTAAAAGACAAATTTTGGACTGACACCTAGAAGTTTATCTCAGAGTAATCAACATCGAAAGAACTTCTAGGTACAGTAATGGGATCATTTAAAATACAATTGGATATTGCAATGGAGAAGCGTAGGGTCTTTCTAAATGGAGGAACAAAGATTAACTGAAACCCATCCTCATCATGAGTGAGACCCTAGGGTTCCGCACTATGACTAGAAGTACATTAAGTGGAGAGTCTCATTTTAGTCTCCTAAGAACCATGCTGGGAAACTATTCACAGTGCTGTCTTGAATGTGAATTTTAATTCTTGAGCTTGTTGGTTTTAGATTTAAAAAAAAAAAATGATAATCTGGCATCATCACATTGAATATAAACTAACATTCATTTTATGTCAATATTTTTGATTATGATTTCCAAAGGGAAACCCAGCAAAACTGTTGCTGTTCTTTTTAGAATTGTGGATAGCGTAACTTTCTTCTTACTTTTGCTTACAAGTTGTTGCTAAATTAGTTTTCCTTGACAGAATCTTGGCTCACAGGTATTCACTCCTTACTGAAGCTTCCAGCACTGCCCCACACCCATAGTGCTGTGTTGGCAGAGCCGCTCATCACCAAATCTCACCTTGGTCTGTCAGCCTGCTATTTTGACGCCTCTTCCATTGAGCATCTCGCTTTGCTCCATGTCTCTCGCCTCTCCCTTAAAATCCTCGTTCTCTGCTGCCCATCCAAGTCTGCACCCATTTTCTCAGAGATGTCTGCCATCCATCACTTCCTTCTATCACTCAGCACTCACATCCTCCTCCTCCTTACCAACCCCACTTCTTCCTGCATCTGCCCCTAAGAAATCTCTCCCTCAAGTCACTTACAGTGCCACTATCAAACTCCCAACTGTCTAGCCTTTGGCCCTCCGTTTGCTGTTCAATCGCACCCTCACCTCAACCTTTGATGCTCTCGTCCCCAATAAAACCCTTACTGTCGCCCATTCTGGTCGTTCCCCTGGTACAGTCTCCATTCTCACCTCCTTAAGTCTAAGGGAACAGATTTGAATGTTTATGGAACACAACTGGCCTAGCCATTCATTGCCATATCTGTCTGGAATACAGCAAACACCACTGGGCTCTGCTCTCCTTTTCCAAAATTTTTTCACTACTCAAGGATCATCCTGGAATGCATTGATGACCCCACTCCTCTACCATCTATGCCCTTAGACCCTTAAGCCCCTGCTGCCTTGACCCTCGCTCCGACCACAAGTGCAAGGGGCTGTTGTACTTCTTTGTCACTAAGATTGAGACCATATGATCAGCTGCCTCTGTTGCATCCTTGCCTTCCCTTAGCCAACAAGCCAAACATTCCCCGAGGTGTCTCCCTATGCTAGCCCTAAACTCGCAGCTTTCTCTAATTTCTCTCCTTTCTTCCCTCATGCTTTCTCTGAGCTCAGCTCCTGCATGAGATGTTCGTGGTCCTCCAACTCTGGCCTCCTGTGCATCCACCACGTCCTTTCCCCCACCATTGGCAGCTGTGCCTTCAGCAGGCTAGACCCTAAGCTCTGGAACTTCTTCCCTAAACTTCTCCGCACTCTACCTATCTCTCCTTTAAGATGCTCCTGTAAAACTTACCACCTTGACACAAGCTTTTGCCACGTGTCCTAATATCTCCTTTTGTGACTTGGTGTCTGATTTTATATGATTACACTGCTGCAAAATGCCTTGAGACATTTTACTATGTTATAGGTGCTCCATAAATGGGCGGCGCAGTGGTTAGCACCGCAGCCTCACAGCTCCAGCGACCCGGGTTCAGTTCTGGGTACTGCCTGTGCGGAGTTTGCAAGTTCTCCCTGTGACCACGTGGGTTTCCGTTGGGTGCTCCGGTTTCCTCCCACAGCCAAAGACTTGCAGGTTGATAGGTAAATTGGCCATTATAAATTGCCCCTAGTGCAGGTAGGAGAAATGAGGGAAGGTGGGGATGTGGTAGGGAATATGGGATTACTGTAGGATTAGTATAAATGGATGGTTGATGGTCGGCACAGACTTGGTGGGCTGAAGGGCCTGTTTCTGTGCTGTCTCTCTCTATGACTCTAAGTTGTTTTAAGAAAAAGTCCTTCATGCATCTGGTATGATAAAAGCAGAAGTATCTAGCAATACATACCAGATTTGTCAGCACCTGATGAGAAAAGATAGGTTGATATTTCATGTTGGTTGACCTGCATGCATATTGAACACTTCCTGTTTTTATTTCATGTTTTCAGAATTTGCAAGTTACTTTTCTTTCCTTTAAATGCTTTACATTAATTTAAAAACTGATAAATAACTCTTGCTGTCTTTTGAATGCTGCAGATATGAAATAAATAGGAGCAGGCCCTTCGAGCCTGCTATGCAATAAGGTCAGAAGAATTTTATGTTTCATTTTTGGATAATTTTTTTTAAAACTCTAGGGAATATAGGCCTAGTCTACTATGACTTGTGCCTTGGAGATGAGGGGCTGTCCCCTCAGGTGTTGAGCCAAATATAGTGGGACAGAATTTATTGTAGCTGGCTAACCATTGGTGCTCATCATTTGTTAGGCTTGCCCTTGCCCATTTAATTTGCATGACTTTTTGTATTGGAAGTTACTGGAATTTAGAGATACAAACAGTGCAATGCCCACTGCAGGGCCTCTTCGATTTTGTGAACAGGGCAAGCAGTTGTTTATCTCCTTAGATTGAAGTATTGCTAATGAGCAGCAGATTGAAGCAGGAAGTACAAGTTAGAATAGTGAATTCAATGTCAATTCAGGTACAGAAAGCAAAGAGGCAAAGAAAGTTTGAGTTGAGAGAGATCAAAGCAATGAAGAAAAAAAAACTTTTTTTATTTGTTTCATGGGATGTGGGTGTCGCTGGCCAGGCCAGCATTTATTGCCCATCCCTAATTGCTTATGAGAAGTTGGTGGTGAGCTGCCTTCTTGAACTGCTGCAGCCCATATGAGGTAGGTACCCCCACAGTGCTAATGGGAAAGGAGTTCCAGGATTTTGACCCAACGACAGTGAAGGAACGGTGATATAGTTCCAAGGCAGGATGGTGTGTGACTTGGAGGGGAACTTGCAAGTGGTGGTGTTCCCATGCATCTGCTGCTCTTGTCCTTCTAGGTGGTAGAGGTCATGGGTTAAATCACTGAAATCACCAACAACAATTCAAATCTGAAGGAATGAGACTCCACACTTGGAGTAGTTAATTTTCTGTGCCAGAGTGGTAGGTTGGCAGTAATTAAGGCTTAACATGCCATTAAAAGGATACTTAGACAAAAATGAGCCAGCACGAACAGCAACTTCATGCCTTTCGGTACATTTGAATGGGGGAGCCAGATGGTGAGATTCTGTTTTCGTGAATTCAGGGAGGAGCGGCGCATCTTGAGCATCAACTTCCGAATCTTTTGTATTTATCAGCACTGGCGTGAAGCTACTGTCTGATTTGTGCATATATACTGGGAAAGCGCTGTTGACCTCATTTTTAAGCTAAGTTCTGGCCCAGTGAGTTTAAAATATTGCCATGGGGAAACATCAAGACCAACTATTTTAATTTGGAGGTTAGGGAGAGCGAGTCAGTTATTTCTGGGCTGCCCTGGAACAGTATGGGTGGGGGACAGGGAGCAGCTGATCAGAGCTCCCTTGGCTGTAGCTGGTACACTACCCAGACATGCAGGAAAAAAGGGAATCTTACATTTAGTCTTTCGTACTGCAGTTAGTTTGCTTCAACTCTATCCCTACAATCCTTTAAATATATATAAATTATAATTGCTTTGATATGCTGATTGTTTTTGGAATGCAAACATATTTTGCATATCATAAATTTGTGCAGCTTGCCATTTATTTTCTGAATTTGTATTGGCAAAGGTCAGTTTTCAAATTGAATGTTTTATGGCCTTGGATAAAGTTATATTAAAAAAAACTTTCCTCCCTGTTTCACACTGGGATTGTACCATTCTCCATCCTTCAGGTTAAGTTGTTCAATGATGCCATTATCTACTAGTTTCTTGCTAGTACCAACAACAAGAAGTTGGATTTATATAGTTCTTTAACATAGTGAAACGTCTGAAGGCATTTTACAGGAGTGTTATCAAACAAAAATTGACAACAAGTTGCATAAGGAAATATTAGAGCAAAAACTGCGGATGCTGTAACTCTGAAATGATAACAGAAAGTGCTGGAAATATTCAGGTCTGGCAGCATCTGTGTAGAGAGAAAGAGTTAACGTTTAACATTTCAGTTCTGATGAAGGGTCGCAGACCTGAAATTTTAACTCTTGTTACGCCTGAGGCAGGAGGAATGCGCTGTTAATTCAGACCCACTTCTCCACAGGTCACAACATAAATTTAAATCTTCCCACTTACCGAAATAGTCAATCAGATACTCTATTTGTTCCTAGAATAAAGCACACCAACCAGGTTTCTTTAATAAACAACAAAATTATCTGTTTATCGTAAACCAAGTCTTAACCAATAATGAAGTAACCATATGCGCAAATTGAAATATTAAAACCCCTTATTTTATCCTAGCCCTCTCACACGCACTCACGTGCACAACTGGTTAACCAGATTAAGAAAGGAATTTTTGTTTACAGCTGTTACAAAGAAATAGAAGGATTTAAAAAAAACAAAACACTAATGCTTAAAACAAAGTCAGAAGTCCTTTGTTTGGTGAGGTGTCCAAAAGGCTGTCACTAGGAATCTTTCGAGGCAATGTTGATGAACAGTCTGGGTAGGCTTTCAAGAAATGCAGCTATATAAGGCTTTACACAGGTCCTACATCAGGTGTACAACAACAAAGGTTTCAATTTTCACATTCAATGCCAAGTTCTTTCAAAGTTGCAAGGTTTCTGCAAACATTCAGGATTTCTTCAAATACAGGAGGCAATAGTATAACTTGATGCAGGATTTGCTTTTCAAGAGAAAGGATGGGCTGTATCTTCTGTTCTCCTGGCAGGTCAATAATCAAACTCTTAACTGCCTGTTTTTAGCCAAACCAACTGGATTTTCTTTGAACAGTACAAAATGAAACTAACTTTTTCCAGAGGCAAGTCCTATGGCAATCATAAATCCTGACGTCAATAAGCAAATAGCTCTTCAGGTCATAACACAACCCCCTGTTGTGTTTACTTGAAATCATGTGTCTTCCAGAAAAAAACTTGTTTACTGGTCAACCTTCTGTTGACCTTCCTTTTAAAAAAAAAAGCACCCAAAGTTTAGCTTCCTCAAGGTTCCAGCATTCCATGAAATCCTTTTCAGTTTAAAAAAAAAATAGATTCTCAAGTTTTAACGAAAATAAAAGAAACCCTTGTGACACTCTCTAAACAGATGCTGCCAGACCTGTTGTGTATTTCTGGCACTTTCTGTTCTTAATGAAATATTCGGCCAGGTGACCAAAAGCTTGGTCAATATGTATGCTTTAAGGAGTGTCTTAAAAGAGGAGAGAGAAGTAGAAGTTTAGAAGCACAGAGATTTCGGGAAGAATTTTCAGAGCTTGAGCTGAAGTCATGACTGCCAATGGTGGAGCAATGAAAGTCGGAAATGCACAAGAGGCCAGAATTGGAGGAGTGCTGAGATCTTGGAGGCTTGTCGGGCTGAAGGAGGTTAGAGATAGGGAGGAGTCAAGGCCAGGACAATGCCGAAGGTAAAACCTATGTCATGCTAAGCCCCCACCTGACAAGAATGAGGCACATTAATTTTGTCATGAACATTGATTTTAAACTTACTGGAGTGAATAAAGGACTTGTTAAACAGATCAGCTGTGGCTGGAAAAGACATTTGCATACTAAGACAGTGTTTGGAAGGACAAAGCAGCCATTCCTTGACTCATTCAACCCACAATGGACTTTTGATCACCAGATGTTGAAGGTGGGGGGGAGCTCGCATTCCAGGTTGACTGCTAAGATGGCCGAATACACAAACAGACATGGTCAAACCAGCTAGTCACATGATTAACTTGCTGGGCAACCTGAGTTTTTTGAATTTGTACAAGCAGTTTGGGCAGAGTGTCTGTTTGCTCCTGGACTGAGAAGATCTCTCTCCTGTCTGCTCCCATCACTTTCTGTCAAGCCTCTGAATCCACTGAAGACACATGAACCCCAAGAGAGAAAAGTCTCCTAAAGTGAACAAGGTTTAAGAAGAGTACTGGGCCTCAACAGAAAGCAAGATCTACCTACAATCAAGGACTGTACAGTGAGCTCAAAGACCCGTAACAACAACTCTTCAGATATTACCTCAAACCTTTCCACTTTATTTTTCTTCTGTTTGCATGTGTGTATCACATATGCATGCTTAGCGTAGGGCGCGGCGTTTATCTGTAGGCGTTAATCGAATCAGAGTTGTAAGTTTTTAATAAATTTCAACTTTTCTTCTTTAAACCTAAGAAAACCTGTTTGTGCTGGTTTCATTGCCTTATAATTGGAAAGTGGTAAACGAGGATTCACCAAGGGGGAGCTAAAAAAAAACGGTGTGTTTAAAGTTAAACCCTGTTACAGTAAGACTAGGTGAAGGCTGAAAAGGAACCCTAGACCTCTTTCTCACCTGGTCGTAACACCTAAAATACATTGCAGTATTGAGGAAAATGGAAACATCAGCTTCTTCGTGTTCACGTTTTAGTAATGAAGAACCATCTGTCACCTGATGATGCAGTGTAGTTCTTGCGTAGTTAACAAAACAATATCTACATCTCCAAATCTTTTCATTCCTTTCCCCATTGTTTCTGCAATAATCCCCAGAGCAGACAAACCTAGACTAAACCTTTAATTCCAAACTGCAGAGAAATGTGTACACATTGCTGGAATTGTACTGCAGCGCATTTTGTTCAGTATACCAGTGCATATTTGAAAATGTTTTCCTGAAAATATCTTATTTTCCCTTTTCACTTTATTTGGGTTATAAAGTTGATACATCATTTTGAATGGGATTTTTTTTCAATAGAAAATAGAAGTTTGAGTTTCCGAATCTCATTTTAAAAACAGCGATGTCAGAGATTGATCCTAAAAGTTTAGGAAGGAATTTTGTAACACCGGATACAGGGTACCTCTTTACCTTTTTTAAAACGTCAGTATTGAATGTCCTTCAGATTTTCAAGGGTGCATGTATGGTAGTACTGTATGTCTCTTCTAAAGCATTCAAATAAGGAACTGTAACATAGATGCCTTTTACTCTTTATGGCTTTTGAGTGCAAAGATGTAAGTAACTGCATTTGTTTAAAAGTCTGTTATCTAGCATTTGTACTAAGATTTAGTGGAAATCTGTGTTATTTCATTGATTTAGTTAAGAGGGAACAGCATGAGGATGCATGTATCCTCCAGGCTTAACCCAAACCCTAAACCTTTTGAGATGGCAAATGCTATTTAACTGGATTATTCTTGGGGAGGGGGAATGATGTGAAATCTGTAGATTCAAAATAAATAACATAACATTTCAAGATTTTAACTGCTATTCTGCTGTCCTAGTAGGACATAAAAGAAGGTTCTCTTTGGAACAGAATTGAGTGAGGAAGATGGCAGATGAGATGGAGACTCTCCGATGGTGTTGTAATTGTTGGCAATGCACCGAAGGGCAGATTTGTTGTTCTGAAGCTCCTGATCAGGGGTGATTTGACTTCTGTAAAGCTAAAGGCAGCTGAGCCCTAGTTTTACAGTTTTCCAAGGACATAAGCTGTAATGTAACAACTTATGGCTCTCTGTCAGCCTTTTCATTCTTGGCTTTTGAAATTTGGAAGGTTGGCCATCACTGGCTTAAAGGAAGATGTTTGCCCAAGACAAAATTGGCTCAATTTGTGAGTTAGCTGTCATGTCACTCTCCGGATGTTATGCTTCAGTTCTCTGCATAGTATTGCTGTCTGAATTCACTTTTAGGTCAGAGCATTGGTTACACTAATTCCATCTGGAAAACCTTTGCTACTCAAAATTCAAATTAATGAACTAAGGCTTTTAATGTGATCTGAAACGGTCACGTTTAAGATTAATTGCAGGTAAAAATGTTTTCTTTGACAAAGTAAATTTTGTTTTGGGATGAATTTTAAATGAATCATACTCTCCATAATTCTGACTGTTTAAAATGAAGAACTCTGTTTTAACTTTATCTTGTATTTTCAAAAGGAATCATTTTCATCTGATAAACTTGCAGTAAATGCTGGAAAAGAATATTTAATTTTTATATTTAAAGCATTAGTCTGAATATGTATTAACATCTGTTTTGTAACATGTACATAAATCTTTCTTAGTTTTAATCTGCTCTCTTTGTCTCCCAGAGCTTGTTCTTAAGATAACTGGTCTTTGAAAGCAGGTTGAATGGGTTCTATCTCTTCACTTTTTTTCCTGCTCTTTATATCCCTGATCTGCACCAACTTTGGCGAGATGAGAATTTATCACTGTGAATTATAGACACAGACTAGTCATGGCACTCCATTTCAGTGTTTGACTTACTGTCTAATTGCTTTAATTTAAAACAAAGCTTTTTGATAGCACTAAAAACTGTTCTATTTACATTGAAAATATTAAATGATGGGAATTGTGAACATCTGGCCACGTTGTTCTGGAGTTGACTCTTCTTTGGCCTCCTTATCTCGAGAGACAATGGGTAAGTGACTGGAGGTGGTCAGTGGTGTGTGGAGCAGCGCCTAGAGTGGCTATAAAGGCCAATTCTAGAGTGACAGGCTCTTCCACAGGTGCTGCAGAAAAATTTGATTGTCGGGGCTGTTACACAGTTGGCTCTTCCCTTGTGCCTCTCTTTTTTCCTGCCAACTGCTAAGTCTCTTCGACTCGCCACACTTTAGCCCCGCCTTTATGGCTGTCCGCCAGCTCTGGCGAACGCTGGCAACTGACTCCCACGGCTTGTGATCAATGTCACAGGATTTTGCAGACGTCTTTGAAGCGGCGACATGGACGGCCGGTGGGTCTGATACCTGTGGCGAGCTCACTGTACAATGTGTCTTTGGGGATCCTGCCATCTTCCATGTGGCTCACATGGCCAAGCCATCTCAAGCGCCGCTGACTCAGTAGCGTGTATAAGCTGGGGATGTTGGCCGCCTTGAGGACTTCTGTGTTGGAGATACGGTCCTGCCACCTGATGGTGTGTGGTTAACGGCATATGATTGTGAAATGATTGAAATAGAGCATAATGGATGTAAAAAACCCTCCTTCTGAACCTACTAAATATTCAAGATGGTTGTCACTGTATTGACTAATCATACATTTACATGGTTGATCGTAATATATCCATTAAATTGTAAATAGACTACGCAAAGTATTTTTATTGATCAAAAGTGCTTAAAAAGCAGTTATATTCAGGGTTTTTTGGTATCCAGCTGTTTTTTGGCCATATCTAAACTGACCAAGAATGGGTGGAAAAATGAAACTTATTTTGTCAATGCAGCATTAGTAAGGAGTTAATAGTTCCAGCAAATTATATTTTCAGTGCATAATGGTCAATTTCTTTTTGTCTTAATGTGATTGTAAATAGTCTGCAGCAGGTTGCCACTGTGAAAAGTGCTTAACCAAGCTGTTTCTCACAGCAGGATCATTATTTCTTATAGCTAATTTACTGTGTGTCCTTTGGAATTTGTGAATTTCAGTATTACATGGTGTTAGCTGCAGAATCGGTAAGACATGTGCAGTTAGCTCTGTTGTTAAAATGATCCCATCCTCTTTATGTTGCACCAACCTGTATCTGTGGGAATAGTTAGATTGACATCAGAAACCTAGATCAAAATTATTCACACTTCTTGGGGAGACATTCAGCTTCTTATAACCTCATGCTTTAAGCTTGGTATTGTATAATCGGGGAGAAAAAAAAAAATAAATTTTGAACTGTAACACAATAAAAACAGTCCTAATATTTAATGCTTATAAGTCAGGTTGTCTGTTCCAATCAGTTCTCAGACTTATTTCCCTGTATCACAAGGCTTTAACTTTGCAATGGTACTCAGTATGTTCGGAACATGCCCCTAGTTAGGTATCTGATGCCATCCCTTGACCCAGCAGCTTAATTAAAACCGAAAATGCTGGAGTTACTCAGCAGGTTAGGCAGCATCTGTGGGGAGAGAAGCAGAGTTAATGTTTCAGGTCAGTGACCTTTCATCAGAACTGGAAAATGTTAGCGATCTAACAGGTTTTTAAGCAAGTATGGAGCCGGGGACAGGGAGAGGGGTGGAATGAAGAAAAGGGAAGGTTTGTGATAGGATGGTAGGTAGGAGAGATTAAATAACAAAAGGGATGATGGTGCAAAGCAAAAGGGGATGGTAATGAGTCAAGTAAAGAAACAGAGGATGGGTCTAGAGGAGATGTAAATGGCAACAGCAGAATCATCAAAGAGCTGCTGTCCGGAAAAAGGGTATCAGTAGTTATAATCTGAAATTGTTGAACTCAGTGTCGAGTCTGGAAGGCTGTAAGGTGCCCAGTTGAAAGATGGGATGCTTTTCCTCGAGCTTCCACAGCTTTCCATCTTGTCAAAACCTTCCCTTTTGTTCATTCCTCCACTCCCCCTTTCCATGCTTCTGTACTTGATTTAAACCTGTTAACTTGGCTGCTCAAAGATGCATGAGAGTGCCACCTGCAGATTTGCCTTTTTAATAGAACAAAATGAAAGCCCTCCTGGAATAGTATTTTACCTTTGCATTTTGGCAATAAAATCTACCATGCTGAGGCACAGCATATTACTGCATTGAGTGTTGTGTTTCTGAATCACCTGTAGAAATTTGAAAACACAATAGATCTCTATAGCGTTCATGGATGGTCTTGAACACAGGGCAAGGGGTACTGCGTTAGTTGGCTGGGGAATGAAACGGGGAAGAGAGCATGATAATTGAGCAGGGATAAAACATCAGCCCTAGGGACTGGAGCACTGGCATGAACAGGATGCAGGATTTTTTGTTGAAGCAAGAATAGAGAAGTTTCCTGTTACCTGGCAATTGTGAGCAAGTGTTCGGGACTGAAGGCATTCCTGACGCTGAGGTGTTCTGCAGACTGAGACTGGGAGCAGAGACTTTTGAGTGACTGTTCTGTATGCCATGAGATTATGACTAGAAGCTTTCGTATAGCATTTTTTCTAATGTCAGAGTTCACAATTGCATTAATCTCACACAATTTGCAATGCAGAGCAGGCCTAACTGGTCTATGCTGGTGTTTATGCTCCACACACAACCTACTACATCTATTTGCATCACTTTCTATTCCTTCCTCCCTCATGTACTTCTCCAGCTTCCCTTTAAATGCATCTGTGCTGTTTGCCTCAACTACTGTATGTGGTAGCAAGTTCCATATCCGAATCACACTCTGTGGAAAGAAATTTCTCCTGAATCCCTATTGGATTTGTTAGTGACTATCATATTTATGGCCCCTAGTTTTTGACTGCCCAACAAGTGGGAATATCTTCTTTATGTCTAACCTATCAAACCCCTTAATAATTTTAACAATCTCCTGTTCGATGACCCCTTAGCCTTCTCTCTCATGTAGAAAAGAACTCCAGCCTTTTCAGTCTTTCCTGATAGTTATAACCTCAGGTTTGGTAATATCCTTGAAAATCTTTTTCCACCTTCTCCAATGCTTCTATATCATTTTTGCAATAGTACACAGTGCCCCTAAGTGTTGCCTATCCAAGGTTCTGTGGAGGTTTAACATAACTGCTTGCCTTTCAATTCTATTCCTTCAGAAAAGAACCCTAGAAACAAACAAATGTTGACCAAAAATTGATAGGGGAAGAAAATAGAGTAAACTAGCAAGAAATATAAAAACAGATTGTAAACCTTTTATAAGTACGTAAAAAGAAGAGATTAGTGGGAGTGAACATGGTCACTTAGAGGCTGAGACGGGAGAAGTTATAATGGGAAATAAGGAAATGGCAGAGACATTATAGCAAATATTTTGTGTCTGATTTCACAGTAGACACAAAAACATACCAGAAATATTGGGGAACCACGGCTATGATGAGAGTGAGGAACTTCAAAATAATAATAAAGAACAAGTACTGGAGAAGTTAATAGGGCTAAAAGCTGTCAAATCCCCTGGACCTAATGGCCTACATCCTACGGTTCTAAAAGTGGGTGCAGGGATAGTAATTGCACTGGTTGTGACCTTCCAAAAATTCCCTAGATTCTGGAATGGTCCCAGTGGATTGGAAGGTAGAAAATATATCAAGAAAGGAGGGAGAGAAAACACGGAGCAACAGGCCAATTAGTCTGACACCAGCCATTGAGAAGATGCTGGAATCCATTGTTAAGGAAGTGGCAGCAGGGCACTTAGAAAATCATAATATGATTAGGCAGAGTCAACATGGTTTTGTGAAAGTGTTCGAGAAATCTGTTAGTTTTTTTGAGGGTGTAACTGGCAGGGTAGATAAAGGGGAACCAGTGGATGTTGTGTATTTCAATTTTCATAAGGCATTCGATAAGGTTCCACGCAAAAGGTTGTTGCACAAGATAAGGGTTCATGGGGTTGGGGTAATATATCATGGCTAGAGGCTTGATTAAAGGACAGAAAATAGAGAGTAGAAATAATTGCATTTTCAGGTTAGCAGGCTTTTAACAATGGGGTGCCACAAGGGTCAATGCTGGGGCCTCAGCTATTTACAATCTATATTAATGACTTAGATGAAGGGAATGACTAATCTTTCTAAGTTTGCTGACAATACAAAGCTAGGTGGGAAAGTAAGCTGTGAGGCCACAAAAGAGTCTGCAAGGGATATGCATAGGTTAATTGAATGGGTAAGAAGTTGGCAAATGGAATATAATGTGGGGAAATGTGAGATTATTCACTTAGGTAGAAAGAATAGAAAAACAATGTTTTTTAAGTGGTGAGAAACTGGTAAATGTTGGTCTCTGGAGGGATTTGGGTGTCCTTGTTCAAGAAAGTTAACATGCAGGTACAACAAGCAGTTGAGAAGTCAAATGGCATTATGGCCTTTATTGCAGGTGGGTTGTAGTGCAAGAGTAAGGAAATCAATTGCACAAGGCTTTGTGTTGCGCACAGTTTTGTCTCCATGCCTAACTTCCTTTAGAGGTGTAACAAAGGTTCACTTGTTAGATTCCTGGGATGAGGAGAGATTGTGTAGAATGGGCCTATTTTCTCTGGAGTTTAGAAGAATGAAAGGTGATCTCATTGAAACATGTAATATTCTTAAGGTTTTGCAGGGTTGGTGCTGAGAAGCTGTTTCCCCTGGCTGGGGAGTCTAGAAATAGAGTGTATGTTCTCCGTGGAAGGGGTTGACCATTTCTGAGTGAGATGAGGAGAAATTTCTTCACTCAGAGGGTTGTGAATCTTAGAAATTCACTACCCCAGAGGGCTGTGAATGCTCAGTCATTGAGATTGTTCAAGGCTGTGGCAGATTTTTTGGACTTTGAGGGAATCAAGGAATATGGGGATCAGGCGGGAAAGCGGAGTTGAGGTCAACGATCAGCAATGATCATCATGAATAAAGGAGCAGGCCCGAGAGGCCATACGGCCTACTCCTTCCTGCTCCTATTTCTTATGCTAGATGCGTGACTTTATTATACATCCATAGAACTGTCAGTATGTGGAACATGGGCACTGATGCTGAACGGGTGAACTAAAGCAGAATAAATATCGCTCTTTAAACAGCTGGAAAGAATATTCTCTCTTTGGTCTGTTCCAAAGCTTCCCAGCTTTCAGCATTTCTCCAGAGCTAGCTGCTGGCTATACCTGGATGTCAGCTCCTTGACTGACTTGGATACATTTTGAATCATTCAGTTGTTGCGAGCTCCAATTTTAGCAGCATTCGATCAAATGACATATTTCTTGGAGTATGTTTTATGATAAATATAAATCTCTGAGCTTTACTGTGACATTTGGATTACAACTTTGAATTCCTTTGTCTTCTGTGTAATACATGCTCTGAAATTATTGAACTCGATGGTCAGTCCAGCAGACTGTAGTGTGCCTAATCAGTAAATGAGATGCTGTTCCTCGAGCTCGCGTCGATGTTTGCTGGAACACTGCAGCAATCCCAGGACGGAGATGTCAACATGAGAGCATGACGGCCCCCCATTTTACTTTAATTTTTAGTTTTTTTTGTACTTTTTTGTGTTCATTTTATTTTATTTTATCTTAGTTTGTTCAGTTTGCCTAACCGCTGCTTTTTTTTTCATGTTTGTGCTTGTAGCTGTTCAGTTTTTAGTCCATTAACACCCTATCTGTACTAATACTTTCTCTTTCAATACACCATTAACATATTGTTTGCCTTTGTTGCATGACCTTCTGGTCGGTTATTCTCTGTGACCTTGTCCTATCTGCACCTTCTCCTTTGTTATCTCTTGCCCCATCCCCGCTTTACTTGCTTAAAACCTTTTACATTTCTAATATCTGCTAGTTCTGAAGAAGGGTCACTGACCTGAAACGTTAACTCTGCTTCTCTCTCCACAGATGCTGCCAGACCTGCTGAGTATTTCCAGCATTTCTTGTTTTTATTTCAGATTTCCAGCATCCGCAGTATTTTGCTTTTATTAAATAATGGTACAAGGTGCAATATAGTACTTTCTCCCAGACTATCAAAATAAACACTGCTTGCATTTGTATAGTGTTTTATTTCCATGTTTGAATCTCTTCAATCAGGTATCCGTTCCTGCCACAGCACTGGAACGGCCCAACCAAAGTTACAGTGATTGTGACTCTGACCGTTTCATCCTCCTCGACCTTGATGCAGTTTTTGACACGGTCAACCATAACATCTTCCTCCAACACCTCGCCTCCATTGTCAGCTCAGTGGCCAAGCTTAGCTTGGATCCACTCTTGCCTCTTGGATTGTAGCCAGATCATCTGCAGCAAGGTCTTCTCTTTCTGCTGCACCACATGCTGCCACTTGGCAACATCATCTGTAGACATGGGGTAAGTCCCACATGTATGCTGAAGACATCCAGATCTACCTCTTCACCTCTTTTGACCCCCCCCAATGCCTCTGTGTTGACATAGTCTTGGATGAGCTGCAATTTCCTCCAGTTAAACATTGGGAAGATTGAAGCCATTGTTTTTGGCCCCTGCCAACAAACTACATATTGCCACTGATTCCATCATGCTTTCTGGCCAGTGTCTTAGGCCGAACCAAACTTTTTGCAGCTCGGTGCTCCGTTCAGTAATGAGCTGAGCTCCTGATCCGTCTCTGTAGCATCACTTGCCTCTGCTCCTATTTCACCCCATCTGCTGCTGAAACCCTCATCCATATCTTTGCCATCTCCAGACTTGACAATACCCTCTCTAAAATTTAGCTCATCCAAAGCTCTGCTGCCTGTACTCTATCCCACATCAAGACAAGCTCACACAACACCCCTGTCTTTTCCATCTGACATTGGCTCCCAGACTCCCAACACCTCAAATTTAAAATTCTCACTCTCATGTTTAAATCCCTTCACGACCTTGTCCTTGCTATATCTTGAACTTTCTCCTACCCTAAACCTTGTCGGAACTCTTTGTTCTCTGACTTTGGCCTTTTATACATCCCTGCTCCTCCCATCGCTCCACCATTTGAAGGCTGTGCCTTCAGCCTTCTCAACCCTGTGATCTAGAATTCATTCCCTAAACCTCCTCACTATCCTTTCATTTTTAAGGTCCTCCTTAAAACCCACCTCTTTGACCAATCTTTTGGTCACCCTTCATGTGGCTCTTCAGCATCTCATTTGTGGCTTCCCACCTTTACCAATTGCATCGCATTATAAAGCTTTAAAAAGTTAAGTCAAAAGTAAGAGCCGTGTTTTTATTGTGGGGATAAAAGGCGAATCGTAATGCCGCGCTTTGCGGTTTCAAATGATTTTAACAAAAAACATTAACATGCTTTAAATAAACTTGTTTGAGTGACATAGCTACACCATGGTTAGAGATAATGCCTTGGTTCGAAGAACGGGCTTTACAGTTGCTACCCTTATTGTTTCTAATATAGCGGAGATAATGTATTCTGTGCACTTAGAAGCTTTTTTTAATCACAAGAATCAATGGCTGAAAAAATTGTCTTAATTCTATGTATCTTAAGTTAAAATTTGTTTTAAAGATGAATTTACTGGCAAATTAATAGTAAAACAAAGTCCATTCATCACAAGATTTGTTACAAAAGCAGATGAAAAGCATTCTTTCACTTTTATATGTAAATTTGTTAATACTTTCTTCAAAGTGGAAACATGCTGTTTTTCCATTAAATTAACATGGTTCACCATTTTTACATAATTCATGCAAATTGACGCATAAAATCTGAACATGCATATACTGGAAATGCAAAGAAAAAATAATGATGCAAAAAATGACAAATAGCACGATAATTCAGTTAGACCTATCTCAATTTTGATTTATTTTCTGTTGGTACATAAATTCAATACATGTATTTTACATTGACTAGCTTCAGAATTATGTATTACCTGGCAAATTTCTACATAGCTAGTGAGACTTTTCACACCTTTTGTGTCTGTAGTGTAAATACTGGAGAGAATATTGTTGCTTTGCTGAAAGTTGCAGCGGGTTTGCACTTTGCTGTTTTGGTATTGATCCATTTTGGGATTGAGAATGGGAATGTTGTGAGATGTAGAAGCAAAGGTTTATTTAACTGAAGGGTATCTAGTAAATGTAGTAAATACAGTAAACAAAGAAAATTACAGAATTTGTAGTGCCTTACTTTAAATCAACTGAAATAGTATTTTATCCTTTCCCTCCTAAATAAGAAATCCATATTCAGCATAGCAAATGTCAAGACTTTCATTTCTTCTTTATACCACTTATTTGTTTTTCCCATTTAGTAAAAATGCTGACACAGATGCTACTTTACACTGTAATGGCAATTTTGCTGGTATTGTTGGATGCTCGTGTATATGACTTCTGGATATAACTAAAAATGTATTTGTATTCTGAAGCAACTGCAAGTAATTGCTTTTGTGAAACATAAATAAAACTCCAATTTGAGGTAGGTTGATAAAGAGGCTGGTAAGTTGATTTGAACAATTTCAATGTGAAGATGATTGCTTGCACAGTCATCTATTTGAATACTTTCAAAATTCTGTATTTCCATAAGGAATTTCGATTTTTCCCTGGCTATGTGCTTGTTTGCTCAATTGAAGGTGTTGACTGTAGCTGGGCTGCAGGTGCTGTGGCTTTTTGGTACTTCACTCAACTGCTCATTGCTTGAGTGTAAGGCTGCACTATATTGTTGCCAGGATATTTAACACTGTGGGTATGCACACACTGTGCGCTTACTTTTCAAAACTATTTTAGCTAGTTAAATGCAGGAAGCCTGGTTGATCCTCACCCCCCCCTCCCTTTTAAGCTAAGAAAGAAAGACTTGCATTAATATAGTGCCTTTCGTGACCTCAGGACGTCCCAAAGCATTTTTGAACTGTAGTCACTGTTGTAGGAATTGCAGCAGCCGGCTTGCACACAGCAAATTCCCATAAAAAACAATGTGACAATGACCAGATAATCTAGTTTTGTGGTGTTGGTTGAGGGATAAATATTGGCCAGGACATCAGGGAGAACTTGCCTGCTCTTTTAAATAGTGCCATGGGGTCTTTTATGTCCTCCTGAAGAGGCAGATGGGGCCTTGGTTTAATGTTTCATCTGAAAGATGGCACCTCTGACATTGCAGCATTCCCTTTGTACTGCACTGGACTGTTAACCTCAATTTATGTGCTTAAGTCTCCGATGTGGGACTTAAACCCACAAGCTTCTGTCCCAGAGGTGAGAGTGCTACCCACTATGCCAGGGCTGACAGCTAGGTATGGCCAATTGTAGCAGCTTTACTGCTGCACGGCTGACACCAACCAACTTCTCTCTCACAGGAGACGAATGCTAAGATTTTCTGGTTTGAGAGACTTAGTATTGTATCATGTAATGCATTTACTCATAAAACCATTGCTGTTTTAATCAGTTGCTTTTTATACTGCAAGTTTCACTTTAATGTGAAGCGGAAAGGAGTAAAGTTCAATTTCTGATCCATACCAAACTAGGTAGGTACAGTGGGTAGGGATATTGTAGTTGTATGAAAACGTGCACAGAATTATTCAGCACTGGGCTGCATTGCAGATGTGTGAATTTCCTAATTAGATCTCTTGCGAAGTGTACTGCCACAGGGAGAGAATGAGTTGGACTTGCCAGTTAAAAATACTTTGATATTACATCTTGTTTTCAGCCCTTACTTGGCATCTAATTTATCACTTGCAGCTAATGACAAATTTAAACCACTGGTAGTTTTCTATTTTACTTTCTGACCTTGAAATGAATTCAGATGAGATCTTTTGTGTTTTGTGCATTATGCTTGTGTGAATTAACTATGATATGCCCATCAATGGGGAATTACCTGTATTTGGGCAAATATAAGTAGAGAGTACTATAGCCACTGTTACGACCGAGGCGGGAGGAATACACTGTCTTTTCTAGTTCCACTTTGCAAAATCTATTTAAGTATTTACCCAGTTACCGATACAGCCAATCACGTACTCCCTTTTTTTGCCAGAGCAAAATACACCAACCGGGTTTCTTTAATAAACAATAAAATTATCAGTTTATTATAAATCAAGCCTTAACCAGTAACGAAGCAAAGCATTAACACACCGATTAAAATATGAAAGTTCCCTTTTTAAAAAAATTCCCCAACTACAAACACACAGGAAAAAATACAGAAAATCACTCTGCAGAGGTCTGTTACAAAAAAACCTACTTTGGCCAAATACTTGCTAATTCTTGACGAAAAAAGAAAGAAGATATGGAAGGAAGTCAGTTGTCGCTTTTTTGGTCTGGCATCCGGGAATAGGGAGATGGGTCACTAGGATCGTTTCTCTGTAACCATTTTTCCCCAAGTCACCAAGGGGTCTGCTGTTTGCTGAGCCTAAATCACAGGTGGCCGGCCTCCAGCTCAGGTGGCTTTCAAACAACATCTTGTCCTGTCGGTGAACTTGATTTTAAAAAAAAAACCCCACAGCCATGGAATCTTTTCAGTTTTAACACAAGTCCTCAAAGGTAAAAATATAAAAAATCATGGAAACACTTTTGTAACACTATAAATGAGATGTAAAGGACATTTATCTACATGGACAAGTGGATAGATAGAATGTACACAGAAAATAAGTTATTGTATTGTATCTTTTGAAAAAGAGCAAAATAAATGTCTAGTTAAAAATTTGATTTAAGCTTAATAAGGATTAGCAGAGTTGGAGATGGTCAGTTGTTATGTGCTGTTATGAAAGTGCTTCTGTTTTTGTTAAATTATGTTTTTGAGGAATTCATCGTCAAACTGAAGAAATGTTGGACCAGTTTTTCCCAAGAGGGTTATAAAGAGGATTTGCTTGACAACAACAGTTACTGGTTGTCACATGACTCAAGTTTAAAAAAAAAATAGAACAGCAGCCCTGGTAACTGGGGAAAATGTGTGCAGAGAAGTGACAGGTCAGAAGGTAGACTTTCTGTTCCAGGTTGTTTTGAATTGTTTAGAGTTGGAGAAGAGAACTTACAAGGAAAAGAGGCGAAGAAGTAAAAGGGGGAGAACTTCCAAGGAGAGAAGACTACAATCCAGCTCAGCTTTCCAGCTCTTTTCTCAAAGACCATGAAAAGTCCACTGTCTCAACTCATCTTGTATCCTGCCTTTGAAGGAAAGGCTGCTAAATTAATTTGCAATGCCGCCTGAAAAGAACTGTTCTAAAAGATCCCAGAGACCAGACTGTATGCCAGTTTTGGAACACAACATAACTCATTTGCTGTTTCCTTCAATGATGAACACATATTCAGCCCAAGTTTTTTTTGTCTGTAACCGAGCTCTGAACAAAAATCCCTTTTATTTTTTTCTGCGTGTATGTGTGGCGCTAAGGTAAAAAAGGAACTTTAAAATTTCAATCTGTGTGTTTATAAGGTCATAAGGTAATGAGAACTAGGAGCAGGAATAGGCAATTCAGCCCCTCGAGCCTGCTCCGCCATTCAATACGATCATGGCTGATCTCATCTCTGCCTCAACTCCACTTTCCTGCCCGTTCTCCATAACCCTTCAAACGTTTACTAATTAAAAATCTGTCTATCTGCTCCTTAAATTTACTCAATGTCCCGGCATCCACCGCACTCTGGGGTAGTGAATTTCACAGACTCACGACCCTTTTGAGAGAAGTAATTTCTCCTCATCTCTGTTTTAAATCTGCTACTCCTTATCCTAAAACTATGACCTCGTTCTAGATTTCCCCACAAAAGGAAACATCCTCTCTACGTCTACTTTGTCAATCCCTTTAATCTTCTTGTATAGCTCAATTAGATCTCCTTTCATTCTTCTAAACTTCTTCTAAAGGCCTAAAGTGATCAATCTCTCAAGACAAACCCGTCATCCCTGGAATCAATCCAGTGAACCTCCTCTGAACTGCCTCCAATGCAACTACATCCCCCCCTCAAGTAAGGAGATCAAAACTGTACGCAATACTCCAGGTGCTGTCTCACTAATGCCTTATACAGTTGCAGCAACACTTCCCTACTTTTATATTCTATTCTTTTAGCAATAAATGCCAAAATTCCATTTGCCTTCCTTATTACCTGCTGGACCTGCATACTAGTTTTCTGTGATTCATGCATGAGGACACCCCGATCCCTCTGCACCAAAGCATTCTGAAGTTTCTCTCCATTTAGATGATTTGCCTTTCTATTCTTCCGACCAAAGTGGATAACCTCACACTTATCCACGTTTATGCTTTACTTCATTACTGGTTAAGACTTGTTTTATAATAAACTGATAATTTTGTTCATTAAAGAAACCTGGTTAGTGTGTTTTATTCAAGGAAAAATAGAGTATGTGGTTGACTGTATCGGTAAGGGCAAAAATTTAAAGATATGTCGTGACCTGTGGAGAAGTGGAACTAGAATAAACAGTGCATTTCTCCTGCCTTGGTTGTAGCACTTTTTTTTTAGAAAGGCTGTGCTTGCTGCCAACTAGGTGTTGCAGTACTGGCACATGTGCAAATGCAGCCACATCCACTAAAATGTCACTCTCTGCAACCTCTTAGGCAGTTGCCAGTAATGAAGATGGCCCAACTCAATATGGCCCGCTCCAGGCTTCCCTCTTCTTGGCCACTGGCTCCTGCGTTGCCCCGTCACCGCGCAGTTCCCTCTTCTTGGCTACTGACTGCTGTGTCGCACCGTCACCCCTCTGCTGCTCGCTCCCTGCCTTGCTTTAGTGGCTTGTTCCCCGCCCTCCGCCGCTTCTTCGGGTGGCGTGGTTGGGAGAGATCAGCTGAAGGGGGAAGCGACGAGGCCAGGAGCGAGCAGTTGGGGTGAAGCAGCGAGGCTTTCAGAGAGTGGCTGAGGGGGTAAGTGGTGAGGCGGGGAGCGAGTGGCTGAGGGAAGACGATGGGGAGGCCGGGAGTGAGTGGCTCAGGAAAGGCAGTGGGGTGTGTGCGGCCCCGTTCCAGCACGCCATGACGTTTTAGTGCGCAATGCGCAAATTAGTCCTGATGTAGGCTGCGCATGCGCAGCACCATACTGGTAGGAAGAAACCGTTCTGTTCATGTGCGCAGTTGGGAACGCACTGATGTCGTCAGCACTTGGCTGTGTTGTGAGCACTTTTGTTTAAAAAAAAATAATTCCTGTGCTGTTCAGACCATGGCAGTGCCATGCCAGGGAAGGCAATCAGTCAGGGATGTACACTGTAAAGTTGATAGGAATCTAGAGTTTTGCTTAAATTATTAAGGAAAGATGTGTAGAGTTCCCTCTTCAAATGAGTTGAGCAAAGCTGATATTAGAGAAGATTATATATGATTTGTTTAAGGATAGTCCTGATCGTTCTTGTATTTTGTACCTTTAGTAGTCAGTTAACTGTTGCAACTTTCTACTTGCTAATCGGGTCAAGTAAATCTTCTAACCTAAGGCTGGAGTTACTTCTCGTACATAGCCCCATGCACTCATCACTGCTGTCCTTGCCAAGCTCAACTGGTTCCCTGTCTTCAAAATTTTTGCCAACATTGCCAAATCTTTCCATGAATTTTAGCCCAGCCTACTGAAGTGATCTGCCATGTGTTTCAACCTGTACTCTCTGATATTATGACTGGAGAGCTGCAACAACATACATTTTTTGATCTGGTGTCCCTCAAAGATGTCTTGGAGTACTTAATGTGGGGTGGAGGCAGAGGCAGCAGGGAGAGGGAAGAGATGGAAGGAAAAGAGCACATTCAAAGAGATACCAAATTTCTTCCTCTCCCTCTCTCCGTGTCTCCGTTTCTCTTCTCTTTTCCCCCTCTCCCCCCCCCCCCAACTTTGACAACTAGGCCCCGTGAATTAATGTTTTATATAAGACATCTTATCTTTGCATGCTTAGATTTTGTAAAAGTAGTTATTGGTACTATGCAGTAAAATGTGATTTGTGTTTTGGAGTACATTGAAATGGAGCAGTTTACTATCAGGCCTAGCAAAAGAGGTGTTGGAGATTTGAGTTATCCATGCTTCATCATTATGGCACTCTGGACTACTTTTTACCTAGCAACAACATATGTGGCCTGAGGCTGGCTAGTGTTCAGCAATCAGATGTAGGAATAGTGCCCATTTGACAACAGCCTGCACTCTGGTTTGGCACCAGCTTTATGGAAATGAATATTGTGTTGCAGTATAAATGCAATGTGAGCCATGTAGCTTGGCCATGTGAGCCGCATGGAAGATGGCAGGATCCCCAAGGACGCATTGTACAGCGAGCTCGTCACTGGCATCAGACCCACCAGTCGTCCATGTCTACGGTTTAAAGACGTCTGCAAATGCGACATGAAGTCCTGTGACATTGACCACGAGTTGTGGGAGTCAGTTGCCAGTGATTGCCAGGGCTGGCGGACAGCCATAAAGGCGGGGCTAAAGAGTGGCAAGTTGAAGAGACTTAGTTGGCAGGAGAAAAGACAAGTGCAAGGGGAGAGCCAACTGTGTAACAGCCCTGACAACCAATTTTATCTGCAGCACCTGTGGAAGAGTCTGTCACTCTAGAATTGGCCTTTATAGCCACTCCAGGCGCTGCTCCACAAATCACTGACCACCTCTATGCACTTACCCATTGTCTCTCGAGACAAGGCGGCCAAAGAAGAATAAATACAATATTTCCATTTACAGACTATGAAAAATGTTTTATTTGTCATAAAAGCAAAATACCGCGGATGCTGGAAATCTGAAATAAAAACAAGAAATGCTGGAAATACTCAGGTCTGGCAGCCTCTATGGAGAGAAAGAAGCAGAGTTAACGTTTCAGGTCAGTGACCCTTCAGAACTGGCAAAGGTGAGAAATGTAATAGGTTTTAAGCAAGTAAAGCGGGGGTGGGGCAAGAGATAACAAAAGTAAAGGTGTTGATAGGACAAGGTCACAGAGAAATGTATTACAAATGTTACAAAATTTTACAGCATTTCAACATATAACTTTGGAGAGGAGAATTGATAGAGGTATTCAAAATCATGAGGGGTCTGTACAGGATAGATAAGGAAAAACTGTTCCCTTTGGTGGAGGGATTGAGAACTAGAGGGCTCATGTTTAAGGTAATTGGCAAAAGAAGCAATAGCGACGTGAGGAAAAACATTTTCACACAGTGAGTGGTTAGGATCTGGAATGCACTGGCTGAGTGTGTGGTGGAGGCAGGTTTGATCAAGGCATTCAAGAGGGAATTGGAATTTTATCTGAAAAGGAAGAATGTGCAGGGCTATGGGGAGAAGACCAGAGAGTGGTACTGGGTAAATTGCTCTTTCCGAGAGTCAGTGCAGACACGACGAGCTGAATGGTCTCCTTCTGTGCTGTAACATTTCTGTGAATTCTGTAATGCTGATAGTTTCTAGTATTGTTTTGAGACATGTTTGTTACACTTCAGATAGCCAAGCGGTAAAGTATAAAACTGAAGCCTGATCTTTACACACTTAGCTTTTATTGACAGAGGCACATTACAAATATGCACCTCCAAACCCAACCCCTGCAGTTTCAGCCTGCTCCTTTTATATAGGAGCACAAGTGAATCACCAGTTAATACTCGCTGTCCGAATACAATTAAACACCCAATTAATATACAATTAACAATGGTGTATTCTAGGTTTAGGACTCAAGTCCCTACCATTGAATTAGTGAAAGTACCAAGATACTGCCATATGATCGCATGGAAATTTAATTGCATGTGGGTGAGCGTGTATTGAGTGGAGCTGACAACAATCAGGTCCTGGTATGAGTAAGTAGTGGCTTGGATGAGAAAGCAGCCAGTTTGATATGGATGGATTCCTGACATGGGGCTCCAGCTGCCTGGATAGTAACCAACTGAGGCGGCACAAGTGATAGCCAGGAGCTTACACCAACAGGAATTGGCAACTTTGTGGCCAAATGTAGACTTGTCTTTTCTTGCTAATGTAAATGAGATATCAGACGCATTCAGCTCTTGATTAACTTGTACCTGTTTGAAGCAGCCTTCCTTTAAATTCAATCTTGCAATTTATACATTTTTATATATGTTTAGTCTTGACTTGTGTAAAATATTCCCAAATTTTTAATTGCTCAGTGTAAATGTTCAGTCTAGTGCATACTTATCAACTTGAGTGCATTTGGTGTTAAATGAATTGTGTTTTGGAGCTTCATCTTGGACTAACTTCAATGATTGATTGTGACTAAAGACTACCCTCTGGTATCTGGAGTGCTTGTCCTGTAGTTATAGCCAATTAACTCCCAAAAATAATATTTTCTACATTACAAGGAGTCTCCTTAAATGCTAATTATTAATATTTGTCTGGCCATGTCCATTTAGAGAAAATCCTCATTGCTGAATGAATATATTTGATCATTTCCACAATCTGACCAATTAAAACTGCCCAAGAGAACTATTATCATAAAGTACTGAGGCTGGTTGTGTCTTCAGTAGCATTTTCTGTGCAGTGCAACTTCCGCTATCTCTCAATGATGGATAATGAAAATTGCCAGATTAGCAAGAGTGTCCAAACTCCGGTCTTGTGTTTATCATAAATTAGGTATAGAATGAAGACCCCTGCAATGCAATTAATATGCATTTAATTTAATCTTTTGGGCTTTTAATTCCTATCAGACAGGATGAGATTGGTTTTGGGTTGTATAATGAACAATGGCTCGTGCAAGGCTTTGTTCCACATTGGAGTGATCAGTAATTTATTTCTTGACATGTAGTGCATAAGAAACTGTATTGCTGTTCAGTCAAGATTTTTTAAAATAAATTGTTTCCATCTGTGAAAACTGGTTTTCTTTTGAAGTTTGAGGAAGTTAAGCTGGCAGAATTTTACTGATGGAACTTCTGTTGATACTAACAAAACAAATTAATTCTAATTTTTTTGTGAAATTTGTTAATTCACATTGTTCAATCTACTGTTAGTATTTCAAAATTGCTTAATTAGTTGGATAATTCAAATTCATATTGTGTTTTAAAAGCTACGGTGCCATTTTAATGTTATGATTTAATTTGAATTTTTTGGTTAATTGGAATTTTTGAGCAAAATAACCACTCTGAATAACCGGGTAGACTGTAAGCTACACTTTGCTTACTGAATGCTACATTGATCTGATTGGCCGAAGTAGCAACAATGTCAAGACCTATGTGGTATACTGAATGGTTATATTTTGCATGGTTTATCCTGTTATAATTTTCCCTTCTCCAGGGTGATCAAGCACTACATATGAAAGTTCGTGTCTTGTTTATTGTAGACCTGTATTGTTATATGTATCAGCTACATAAATCTTTAAAAGTTTTGTAGTTAGGGACTTAAAATACAAAAACAGAGAGGTAATACTAAATACAGATCATTGGTTAGAATGTTGTCTAGGGCATCCTACTTTATGGAATATTTCAAGGGTACAACAGGGTACAAAAAATTGCGAAGGTGATAGGGATTGAAAACTTTAGTTTCAAGGAGAGACTAGAGAAATTTAGACTCTCTTCATGGGAAGAGTGGATGCCACTGGAGTTCTGATGGTATTCAGAATTGACAGATTTTGATGAGGTCAATTGAGAAAATTAACTATTTCCAATGGCCATTAATTTGGCAACCAAAGGGCATGAATTTAAGATCAACAAAAGAATGGAGAGGTTAGGAGAAACATTTTTTTTTTATGCAGATGGTTTCTAGGATGTAGATTTCATTACCAGAAAGTGATGGAACAGTTAAGGAGATATATTATACCAACAACTTGTATTAATATAGCACCTTTAGCATAGTTAAACGTTCCATGGTGTTTCACAGGGTCATTACCAAACTACGTATGGCACAGAGACACATAAGGAGATATTAGGGCAGATTGGTCAAAGCAGTTGGTTTTAAAGAGGGCAGAGAGGTTTCGGGAGGGATTTCCAGAGCTTAGGGACTTGGCAGCTAAAATCATGGCCTCCAGTGGGGACCCCCAGGAGACTCGAATTGGAAGAGCGTAGGGCCGGAGGAAATCAGAGGGAGGGACGAAGCCATGGAGGGACTTGAAAACAAGGATGAGAATTTTAAAATTTAGGTGCCAGTGTAGATTAGTGAGCACAGGAGTGATGGTGAACAGATCTTTGGTGCGAGTTGGGACAGGGGCAGCAGTATTGCAAACAGTCAGGTTCGGCCCCAGATGGTTGCCAGGGGGAGGGATGGAGTCAATGGCGAAGGAGCGGAGTTTGTGGTGGAGTCTGAAGACAATGGCTTCCGTCTTACCAACATTTAATTGGAAGAAATTTCTGCTCATTCAGTGCTGGATGTTAGACAAGCAGTCTGACAATTTAGAGATCGTGGAGGGGGTCACAATATGTAGTGGCAAGGTAGAGCCGGGTGTCATCAATGAACATATGGAAACTGATGTGTGTTTTCAGATGATGTTGTCGAAAATGAATAGTTTAAATGGTGATGGGACAAAATAAATAGCTCTCTCAGGGAGCTGGCGTAAATGTGAGGGGTGAAATACCATCACCTGTGCTATGAAGTTCTATGATTCTATGTTCTGTAGTTTAATAACTCCCACCCCTTTTCTGAAGGAGGTCCACATTAGGCTACTGTAAGTGGCACTGCATCATCTGCCATTCACTACAGGAACTATTCTGCTGGAAAGTGGACTCCAGGGTTTAGATGTTTTATGCTTTCACATTTTTAAATAAGTTTCAGGACAGTGACCACAGAACCAATGTTCTCTAAGTTGCAGGCATGTGCAGCCATCAAGCAGTTACCACGAACGCTGCTCATAAGTTTCCCTCTTTAAAATACAGTGTGTGCGTGCGGCTGTGGTTGTGCGAAAGAATTTAAATGTACTGTGCGTTCAAATGAACAAGCCATGCACAATGAGAAATTTTGATGGAATATTGCATTGAATTCTGCCCAATTTACATTCACATTCAGGAGACAGTCTTTTTGTAGGCATTGGTTGCATAAACGTAGACCTGGAGTGCAAACAAGTCCATGTTTGCTGCAACTAGAAGACGTAAGTTCATGCACGTAACATTGGTTCTTTATGATGCCATAGGCTCCTTAAGCATTAGATCTTTACACCTTGGAGTGCAGCTAATGCAAGCAATTGTGTAAAAGCGCCGACACAAGTATGACAACTGTGTCTCTTGAGGGATACTGCTGAAATTTAACCAGCTAAAGCTATGCATCTGCTTGTTCAACTCATCCCCTGTTTATTAGGGATTTGACCTGTAGGGTTTTCTTGAGCTGAGCGGAAGAATCTCAGCACCCCCAGCAATTGTGCCCTTTCAGGTTATTTTTGTTAGTCAGGCTCGAAGGTCAGCCCATACTGTGGACTTGCCTGCCTCGTGTATCTCCTGTGGAAGATTGACTTGATTCTGAAATTCTGCCAGTGGGGGTTGTGTAAGAGCCCCCAGCATCCTGAAGGAAGTGTCCAGGTAATCTGACAAGTGTATGCATGGAGCATCAGCCTTTTCTTTGTGTGAATGCCATTCATTTTTTTTCCAGTAGCTTTGAATGGAAAACATCAGCATTATTTAGTGATTGTTAATTGGCTGTTGGAACTTGGCAAAAATCAAGATTCTATCCAATGATCTGATAATTGATTGGGAGGACATGAAAAGACAAATTAACCCTGAAGTATTGATTTGATTCATAAAGCTCTAGCCAAGTGCAGCTGATCAGGAATATTAACAGGAGTGCAATATATATGTAAGTACAGCACAGATTTTTGCAAGATCATTACAAATCATTTAATCCTTATATATAATATAACATACTCCTTGACCACAACAAACTCTTCTTTCAAATGGAGAAACTTGGCTGCGAAGTGTAGTCCTGCCACTATTTTACTCACCATTTCAATGCATAAAGTTGTGAAGCTTTTTATTGTGCTGTAGTTTTGCACAGTCCTTTAATTCCACTCTACAACTTTGAATATTACAGATGTTGGAGATGAAACTGACTTTGCTTATAAATTACCTGTGGTCTTGCCCACTGTCATGGAGCCTTTTAAAAGTGTTGATGCCCGTGTGTAGAGAAAGAGAATGTGAGGCACACGAGTAGGCAAAGAGAGGAAGTGGTAATAGTCAGAGGCCCATGAGTGAACAAAGAGAGAAGGCAATCTCTGGCATTGGTCATTGAGTATACAAGAGCTGGAAAGGAGCTTGAGTAACAGAAGGAAGCCTAGGCCCAGATGAGTGAACAGCAGGATTAGTGTGGGGGACGTGACCTTCTCCTGGACCCATACATCCAGATTTGTGGCAGGCAAGGGCAGGTGGATAAGGAGCCAAAGATCATCTGAAAGGGACAAAAGATGGTACCAAATTAGTAAAATTTCCCAGAGGAAAATGGTTGAAGAGTGGCACAATTTAACTACTTTTAGAATAATTGAAGCAGCCAGAAGTACTGCACAAAGAACAGCTAGGCGTTGCGCAAACGACTACTGGCAACACCTATGCAGTCATATTCAGCTGGCCTCAGACACCGGAAACATCAGAGGAATGTGTGATGGCATGAAGAGAGCTCTTGGGCCAACCATCAAGAAGATCACCCCCCTCAAATCTAAATCGGGGGACATAATCACTGACCAACGCAAACAGATGGACCGCTGGGTTGAGCACTACCTAGAACTGTACTCCAGGGAGAATGCTGTCACTGAGACTGCCCTCAATGCAGCCCAGCCTCTACCAGTCATGGATGAGCTGGACATACAGCCAACCAAATCGGAACTCAGTGATGCCATTGATTCCCTAGCCAGCGGAAAAGCCCCTGGGAAGGACAGCATTACCCCTGAAATAATCAAGAGTGCCAAGCCTGCTATACTCTCAGCACTACATGAACTGCTATGCCTGTGCTGGGACGAGGGAGCAGTACCCCAGGACATGCGCGATGCCAACATCATCACCCTCTATAAAAACAAAGGTGACCGCGGTGACTGCAACAACTACCGTGGAATCTCCCTGCTCAGCATAGTGGGGAAAGTCTTTGCTCGAGTCGCTCTGAACAGGCTCCAGAAGCTGGCCGAGCGCGTCTACCCTGAGGCACAGTGTGGCTTTCGTGCAGAGAGATCGACTATTGACATGCTGTTCTCCCTTCGTCAGATACAGGAGAAATGCCGTGAACAACAGATGCCCCTCTACATTGCTTCCATTGATCTCACCAAAGCCTTTGACCTCGTCAGCAGACGTGGTCTCTTCAGACTACTAGAAAAGATCGGATGTCCACCAAAGCTACTAAGTATCATCACCTCATTCCATGACAATATGAAAGGCACAATTCAACATGGTGGCTCCTCATCAGAGCCCTTTCCTATCCTGAGTGGTGTGAAACAGGGCTGTGTTCTCGCACCCACACTTTTTGGGATTTTCTTCTCCCTGCTGCTTTCACATGCGTTCAAATCCTCTGAAGAAGGAATTTTCCTCCACACAAGATCAGGGGGCAGGTTGTTCAACCTTGCCCATCTAAGAGCGAAGTCCAAAGTACGGAAAGTCCTCATCAGAGAACTCCTCTTTGCTGACGATGCTGCTTTAACATCTCACACTGAAGAATGCCTGCAGAGTCTCATCGACAGGTTTGCGTCTGCCTGCAATGAATTTGGCCTAACCATCAGCCTCAAGAAAACGAACATCATGGGGCAGGATGTCAGAAATGCTCCATCCATCAATATTGGCGACCACGCTCTGGAAGTGGTTCAAGAGTTCACCTACCTAGGCTCAACTATCACCAGTAACCTGTCTCTAGATGCAGAAATCAACAAGCGCATGGGTAAGGCTTCCACTGCTATGTTCAGACTGGCCAAGAGAGTGTGGGAAAATGGCGCACTGACACGGAACACAAAAGTCCGAGTGTATCAGGCCTGTGTCCTCAGTACCTTGCTCTACGGCAGCGAGGCCTGGACAACGTATGCCAGCCAAGAGCGACGTCTCAATTCATTCCATCTTCGCTGCCTTCGGAGAATACTTGGCATCAGGTGGCAGGACTATATCTCCAACACAGAAGTCCTTGAAGCGGCCAACATCCCCAGCTTATACACACTACTGAGTCAGCGGCGCTTGAGATGGCTTGGCCATGTGAGCCGCATGGAAGATGGCAGGATCCCCAAAGACACATTGTACAGCGAGCTCGCCACTGGTATCAGACCCACCGGCCGCCCATGTCTCCGTTATAAAGACGTCTGCAAACGCGACATGAAATCGTGTGACATTGATCACAAGTCGTGGGAGTCAGTTGCCAGCATTCGCCAGAGCTGGCGGGCAGCCATAAAGACAGGGCTAAATTGTGGCGAGTCGAAGAGACTTAGTAGTTGGCAGGAAAAAAGACAGAGGCGCAAGGGGAGAGCCAACTGTGCAACAGCCCCAACAAACAAATTTCTCTGCAGCACCTGTGGAAGAGCCTGTCACTCCAGAATTGGCCTTTATAGCCACTCCAGGCGCTGCTTCACAAACCACTGACCACCTCCAGGCGCGTATCCATTGTCTCTCGAGATAAGGAGGCCCAAAAGAAAGAAAAGAAGGTTGGACTTAGTGGCACCTTGTGGAGGACCAGATATGACTTTAAGTGAACAGTTGAGCTCAATTTAATTGAAAGAATAGTCTTCACACGATTCAGCTGAATGAATGCTGAGTCAATTGAAGTTTTTGTGAAACAGTGCTAACGTTATTGATTCAGCAGGGAGTAAAGAAATTTAGACTTGGTGCCAAAGCTGGCAGAAGATGAAACTGATCCTTGCAGAGGCCCTGTGAAAGTACATTAAATGTTCTTTATTGTTTTACATTCTTTTACTTAACAGTCACCATTATGAATTCCAAAAATTAATAAACTTGACTGAGGAATTAATCCACATTGCTAAATTCTGATAATTAATGGGATCACCTTTGGTTTTTACAAAAGAAGTGTATGAGTATACACTAAACAAAAATCTTGATAGATGTTTTGGCATTAACTGTTTCATGAGGTGATCAGATACTGTGAGCATAGAGATTCAAATATCTAATAAATATGTAAGTTGAAGCAATATGAAGATGGCAGTAAAAATAAAGACAGATTCAGGATTTGAAACTTTCAAATGTTTGAATTTGACTTTTTTCTTCCTACAAAAAAAGCTGAAAGCTCAGAAATTGGAATGGGAAAAGCACACTGTCATTTTTGATATCCTGTGATGGAGCAGTCACTCACTGTGCCTCATTGTTGTCTACTGAATACTAACTTGTTTAAGGGATCCATTAAATGTCAGGATTTGAAAATTTTACTGTTCAACAGGTTGGTTGTCTTTACTTCAAAGCGTTGTTTGTGTTCCTTCCATTCGGAACATATAATTGATGGTAAGAGCAAAATACTGCAGTTGCTGGAACTCTGAAATGAGAGCAGAAAGTGTCGGAAATACTCAGCAGGTCAGGTAGCATCCGTGGAGAGAGAAACAGTTAACGTTTCAGGTTTGCGACCCTTCATCAGAATTGGCAAAAGGTAGAAATGTAACAGTCTTTGAGCAAGTGACACGGGGGAGGGGGGGAGTAGAACAAGAAGGAAGGACTGTGATGGGGAGGAGGGGGGAGAGGTTAAATGACTAATGTCTTGGAACAGAATGCAAATGGAGTGATAAATAGTTGTAGCAAAAGACAAAGCACGAGTCCAGAGAGAGTGCTAATGGCAGAATAATGAACAGGTCTGTATGAAAGCAAAGACATGAAAAAATGGTTTAAAAATACATAAAATAAAGAATATATATATAAAATAATAAACAAAAAATAATAGTGGGACTCATGGTCTGAAATTATTGAACACAATATTGAATACAATATTGAATCCAGAAAGATGTAGAGTGCCTAATCGGAAAGTGAGGTGCTGTTCCTCGAACTTGCATTGATGTTCACTGGAACACTGCAGCAGACTGATGACAGAAATGTGGGCATGGGAACAAGGTCAGAATGAGATATTCCTAGGCTAGGTTTTAGGAAGCACTGGAGAATGCTAAAGGTTGCATGTAAAGAATTCTACAGTAAAGTTCCTCAACTGTGATATTTTAATTTGCTGGTTTAAATGAGCAGCACCACTTGTGAAGGTATGGCATTGTTTTTCCATTAGAATATATTTGGATTCCATGAGTTACTCCAAGATGGACTATGACAGAGACATGCTTTCTCCCATAGGCTTTTACAGCCATTGTAGAAATCTCTGAGATTGGTACTTAAAATTTCTGGAGTTTCCTATATTTCAGTATTTGTACAAGTGACAATTTAATATACTTAATGGTGTTATTTGAGAACAGCATGCCATCTGATATCCCACTGGGCGTGATTTTGCTTCGTAACAATCCTGTGGCAGCTGGAAGAAAGAGAGCCTAAACTCTTACAGAACCATAAAAGCAAAATACTGCAGATGCAGAAATCTGAAATAAAAACAAAGTGCTGGAAATACTCAGCAGGTCTGGCAGCATCTGTGGAGAGAAAAGCAGATTTAACGTTTCAGTTCTGAGGAAAGGTCAGAAGACCTGAAACCTTAACTCTGTTTCTCTCCACAGATGCTGCTTGACCTGCTGAGTATTTCCAGTACTTTCTGTTTTTGTATTTTACAGAACCATTGTTGAGTAGAATGTGTTAAATTGCTTGGAACATTGTTGAAACCATTAGTGTGACTTAAGTAAGATTAACTGCAATTTATTTACTTCAGTATACTGCAAAAAGAAAGACCAAGCTGTTAAGATTTTGGGATGAGTGGTTTCTTAATGACTGCAGTTGATTTATGTTTGCACAAACTGCAGACAGAATGTTTTGTTCTGAAGAGTTTTTGGAATTCTGCATTTCTTTTGGTTTCCTATGTGGGTTTTCAAAACGAGTGTGTTGACCTCCTTGGTCTTCCTGGTGTCGGTGCACTAATAATTTTAAAGCAGCCTTTATCATTTTGTAGGCTTTTAGACTTAAACAGGCAGGTGCTATAATTCTATTGAAGTACAAAATAATAACAGAAATCGAACAGGTTTTGTTGACCCTCTTTATAGAGGCTGATGACCTGCTGTGTATTTTTAGCATTTTGTACTTTAAAAATGCTTTAAATCTTAAATTAATTTTTCTCGTTACTGTAGAACAAATTAATTTGAGTACCATGCTTGGAGCTTGACAGAAGTGGCCCAGCATATTGAGAATATTTGGTAGTAGGACTTATGGTTTAGTGGGTCATGACGCATAGGCACCTGGCCAAGAATATCCCTCTGATTGGGTTCTCTGGTGTGCTAGCCAATTTCAGCTGGAGCAGCAGCAAGAACTGTGCACTTGGCTTCAGTTTCCTTTGGTGTGGAGAAAAAAGTACCAGTTCTGTTCCTGACAGCATGACTTCCATCACTCTGTTTGTTGGAGCATGCAGGATTAAGCTAGGCTGTTTTTCCTTCCTCCTAACAAAAAATCAACAATTTGCCGATCCTTGTTATGAAGGCTAGCTGTGAAGAATGACCACTTTTGACAGAGAGCTACAGGTATCTGTAGGATCTGATTTCAGCATTTTTATCTGCAGGAGAATGGTGAAACTAAAGAGGAAGAATCTTAACTCACCTTCCTCCCCTTTCCCAACCATCCTGATTGGGAGGAATTACATTGCCTTTTGGTTTGTGAGTATTAGGCTTGTTAAAAAACTGATTTTTCTGGGGACTTGTGCCATTGTAATAGTGCAGGATGAAGGTAGTGCAGTTGGTGTGTATATGGACTTCCAAAAGGCATTTGACAAAGTATCACATAATTGACTTCTTGGCAAAATTAAAGCTTACGGGATTAAAGGGACACGGGCAGCACGAATATGAAATTGTTTAATGGATCGAAAGCAGAGAGTAGTGTTGAACAGTTGTTTTTCAGACTGGAGGGAGGTATATGGTGGTGTGTCTCGGGTTGGTATTAGGACCGCTGCTTATTTTGATATATTAATACCCTGGACTTGGGTGTACAGGGCATAATTTCAAAGTTTGCACAGTCATAGTTATACAGCACAGAAACAGGCCCTTCAGCCCATCGTGTCCATGCTGGCCATCAATCACCTATCTATTCTAATCCCACTTTCCAGCACTTGGCCCATAGCCTTGTATGCTATGGCATTTCAAGTGATACGAAAATCAGAAATGTGGCAAACAATTAGGAGGATCGTAGCAGACTTCAGCTCAGATAAGGAGGGCAGTTAAGAGCCAACTCATTGGTTGACTCTCAACTGCTCTCTGAAGTGGCCGAGCAAACCGCTCAGTTACTCGGGATGTACAGTGAGTGCTGGCCTTGCCTGCGCTGCCATGTCCTGAGAATAAATTAAATAAAAAAAACTTGGGTATCAACAAGTAGCAATTTCTGTTCTGATATCCCACTGGAACTGCTTGCGCTTGGGGGAAATTCAGCAAGGAGCTCAAAGTAGGTTGTTTAAAAAAAAAAAAATTTTTTATTGCAATTTGTCACAGTTTGATCATTGTGCCAAATATACAGCCAGAAATCCTATTGTGTTCCAATGTTTGGTCATTACTTGCAAGTCGCAAAAGCTGAGATAGAAGTGGTGCAGCCAGTGTTTGAATCACAACTATGCTTCCTGCGATGTGTTCTAATTAAATGCAGAACCGGTGCAGCGAATGGCGAGATTTACAGTCTACGTGACCGATCTCACCATTGCAGGAAAATCTGGATCACACTGTAGCTGTCATTTTAGCTTTGAGATGTTTTTTCTTTGCATGTCTGAAAGGTGTCATTTATTGAGCAGGAATAATTTGGTAATGAGGAAGTAGAAGCCTGAAGCAACAAGTCCTATTGGCAAAGCCGTGAGTTCAGTGAGGGGGTGGGATATGGGGACAGATCAGTGTGGGGGATGGGTTGGAGTGAAGATGTAATTATAACCATCCTGAAACTGCTAAATGCGAGAGAAAACATGGACCAATTACATGTGTGTATTGGTTGATTTATGTAATTTTCAGTGTCAGCATTGTCAACTTGTATTTACTAAGTGTGTTGTGCAACTGCAATGCTAGAATTTAACCAACTATTGCTCAGTTTTTTTTTGAGAACTGTTCATTACTGCCCCATTGACGACAGTGCCTTCTGTCGCCAAGGCCCTAAGCTCTGGAATTCCCTCCCTAAAGCGCTCTGCTTCTCTTTCCTCCTTTAATATGCTGCTTAATAACTACCTTTGATCAAGCTTTTGGTCACCTAATATCTCCTTAAATGGCTCAATGTCAAATTTTGTTTGATAACACTCCTGTGACATGCCTTAGCTTAATGTAGTAAAACGTCCTGTTAAATGCCAATTGTTGTTGAGCTGTACAGTTGTTAGCAAATATGTGTTCTAGTTCTGAGTAAAATATCATTTTGTATCTATGTTTAGAAAGAATACTTGGTAGATTGGGATGGTTTACTTTTAAATTTGTTCAATTATATCTCTCTCTGGTGAAACTATATACTGTATTAAAACACCTTAGATGTGAATATAACTTGTGATTCGCTTGCACTTTCCAGTTCAATTTTTTTTCAGGCATAACCCACATAAGAGCCACAAGAATAAAATTTGCATTCTGACTCATTACAAACTAACACCCTACGTTGAAAATGAATGAAAGCTAATAAGTGATACTTGACACTACTTGCATGCATTGATTCAGAAAGAGGAACTGCTTATTTGTCATTAGTCCTTTTATTGAAAAGTAGGGAAAAATGTGATTTTTCTGGAGTAACTTTATTTTATTGTATTTTTTAGATGAAAACTGTGAGTGTTGCCTTAGTTCTATGCCTGAACGTTGGTGTGGATCCCCCAGACGTGGTGAAAACTACTCCCTGTGCTCGTTTGGAGTGTTGGATAGGTATGTAATCTCTTGTATTCATGGGAAGAGGTATTCTTTAACGACTGTGTTCATTTTTTCAGTCACACTTCTAAATGCTTAATTATATTTTAAGATGTTTAACTAGACTTGAAAATTTACTATCCAAGATTTTAAAAAAAATTTGCCTTCACCTTTTCTGTCCAAGGGGCAGTCAAGCAGCCTTTGTTGCTGCCAAGAGTTGTGCTACGTGGCATTCCTTGGCATGCATTTTGCGAGTGTAACAATCACCTCTCTTGGGGGATCAGGTGGTTTGTTCAACCACATGTGCTGCAGTATATTGGCACACCAAAGCACTGAATCACAAAGCAGTAGGTGTTTGAGAGGTATCAGTTTTTGGAGCTAACCAGATGGACTGCATAAAAGCAAAATACTGCGGATGCTGGAAATCTGAAATAAAAACAAGAAATGCTGGAAATACTCAGCAGGTCTGGCAGCATCTGTGGAGAGAGAAGCAGAGTTAACGTTTCAGGTCAGTGACCCTTCTTCAGAACTAGCAAATATTAGAAATGTAAAAGGTTATAAGCAAGTAAAGCGGGGATGGGGCAAGAGATAACAAAGGAGAGGTATTGATCGGACAAGGTCACAGAATAGCCGACCAGAAGGTCGTGGAGCAAAGGCAAATAGTATGTTAATGGTGTGTTGAAAGACAAAGCATTAGTACAGATAGGGTGTTAACAGACTGAAAATTGAACAGCCGCAAGTACGAACATGAAAAAAAAAAGTGGGTAAGCAAACTGAACAAACTAAGATGAAAAAAAATAAACACAAAATATTAAAAAGGAAAAAGAAAAAAAAAAACTGAAAATAAAAGTAAAATAGAGCCCGTCATGCTCTGAAATCGGACTCGATGTTCAGTCCGGCAGGCTGTAGTGTCTGCATAGCCTTTTCTTGGTGCATAATCTCCTGTGTTAAAAAATGTATAATGTATGTCTTTGTTCTGAATTTCCGTACACTCATAAAATACCCTGGAAATCCAACTTTCTTTTGATAATTATTACTTCATTATTTAGTAATTCAGCTTCTACCAAAATTATGCTTCTAACATTTAAGCAAATAACTGTGGCATGATGCAGTGCAAAGTCTGATCACAGTTCCTCAACCCACAGGCCAAGTGTCCTGTCTCAGCTATGTTCATGAGAATAGTGGTCTTCCAAAGGGGGAAAAAAAATCCAGGTTTCTTTTGTAATCCTCTAATTTACAGGATATTAAGCAGTCATCATAGCTGACCTACTTTGTGAAATCTCTGGATTTTGTTTGCAGGAAAGGAAGAGGAGGACAGAGAAGGGGAGGAAATGTAAAATTAGTTAGTGAAGGACATGATTTTTGGTCTATTAAATAAATGAGTTCTTTTGGGATACATAAACTGGCCAGTGTTAACATTTGGTTTAGCTCAGTTTAGTTTTAACTGTTAATTCATAGAACCTATTGGAACTGATTGAAGCTGGTGGAGAAATAAGTTGTCACTTGACCCAATAGTTTTACTTTTGTCTTGCACTGTTGAATATGCATGAATTTGTCTCTCGCTACAATTTCTGATTTTTTTTGTTCAACCTCTACATACAAGCACAATATACATTCTAATAGTGGGGGAGGGATGGAAATCCCTCGGGGCTTTCTAAAAAAAAAAAAGTTTCTTTCTGCCAGTTTTCTCCCTATTCTGAAGGTATTGTTTCTTTCTTTGAGTGTGGTACCATGCTGAAGTGAAACTTCATATGTGAGCTGGGACAGTAAGGATGATGATGACTGGCAGGTTGGTTTAACTGCTGTGGGCATCACAGATATGCTCAATCTTCTTCCCTGATGTCCAGCAGTGGTCCTTGGATACAGATCAGGACTGGAATCATTGTCATTTTAGAAATGTATTTATTTTCCCTCTTAATACAAAGCACTGTGATTAATTAATAGCACAGCCAGCCCAGCTAAGATTAATTAACTCAGCAAAAACCAAGAATCGAATCTGGGACATTGCTGTTTGTTGTAGTGCAGCTCCTCACCGCCACGTTGTCTTAGTATGGTCATCAGAATTGGATGGTCTTTCCTGCTTTTTTTAATATAAGGCCTGCTTCTTTGCATACTCAATTCTTCACCCATTTTGGCAGCAGTCTTGAATATTGGTGTACATATGGGGAAAAAAATGCAAGTCGCAGGAAAAAAGTCTTTTATTGTGCAGAATGTAGATTCTGGTAAAATTTGAAGGGTTTGCAGTGGTTGAAGCAGCGTGTTGGTTGCTACAAAGCTCCACTTGAGCAATGCCTGGATTTTGATTCAGACTCTTGGTGTCCTGTTGAGTGTTTCCAAGAGCAAATTTATTAAAATGATTTGCGTTCTTTCCTCTTATCCAAGACTACTAAGGTTTTTGGAAAACTTGTGTGAGTGACTTAATAGTAGAAATTGGTTGAGACCAAAGGTTGATTTACCCGCCTCAAAATGGAACTTGAACAGAATCACACTTCATGAGTTGATTTATTTGCTGCGCCAATACATGCAATAAGGTCCTAACTTAGTAACTCAGTTAAAGACACTAGTTCAAATTGGAATAGGATTTGAATCTGACCGTATATAAAGTGTCTTTATTGATGTATTGGCCCATCTGTTTGTTCCCTAGCCATGGTTTTGGTAGCTGGAGGGTTGGTACCATTGGCTTTCGTTGATGTCTGTTTGGAAGCCCATGTGCCAATATCAGTAAATACAGCTGTGCCTTCTCTATGCAGCATTGACTTGGCTTAGGCATTAAGGTCCTTTGAGGCTCAATCTGACATGCAGTTTCCCTTTAGGAAAACATCAATGGTTATTGATATGTTTACAAAAATGTTCATTCAAGAGCATAGTTTATCTTGAGACAGTCTTATGTTCTTATGGACAAGATTTTTGGCTTATGTCCTGTGAAAAATTCTGTTTCAATCTATAGAGTAAGCATGCTTGGGGTAGCAAATGAAAGTGTCCACCTGTTGCTTTGTTGTCTGCAAAAAAGATTAGTTTTGATCCACGCTGAAGCTTAAAGGCATTTAATATGTTCATCTGGAAGGTTTAGATGGTTAAACTGCAGTTTATATAAGCGAAATTTTCAGACTGGCAGAGTTTAGGTTTAATTTGGTCAATAAAATAATCGTTGCAGGGTTCAGCGGCTCAGATTTAGTCTGTTGCTATGAAGAACCATACCCTAGAGAGATCACATTGTTCCTCATACTCAGCTGTTTCCTTTAAACGAGTCTAGTATTCTGACTTCACTATCCTCTCAGCAACCCATTCTAGCTGATGGTAACCTTCATTAAAAGAAAAACTTCCTTAATTTTCCCATCACAATGCTGAACGATTGTCCTCTTGTCTTGTTACCTGGCTAATCTTGGCTGTAAACCTAAGGTCCTGAAAGGCAGTATAGAAATTAAAATCTTTCTTTATCTGAATGTACTTCTGTCAAAGGGTCGTAAGTCTGTGGAATTTACTACCCCAGAGTGCGGTGGATGTTGGGACGTTGAGTAAATTTAAGGAGGAGATGGACAGATTTTTAATTAGTAATGGGTTGAAGGGTTATGGGCAGGAAATTGGAGTTGAGGCCGAGATGAGATCAGCCATGATCATATTGAATGGCAGAGCAGGCTCGAGGGGCTGAATTGCCTACTCCTGCTCCTAGTTCTTATGTTCTGTTTAAGGTTCGTTCTACTCTCTCATTAAGTATGCCTCTAAGTTTTTTTTTCAGAACCTTTTGTATTTTGAGATTGAGTAATCCTAGTTTATAGGATTTTTCCTTACAGCTCATTCTTCAATCATTAAGGATTAGTCTGTTGCTTTCATCTACACTACCTGGAGAGCTTGGGTAGCCATTTTATGTCAGTGAGCTGAATTTAACGTATAATTTTAGATGTGGCTTCGCCATAGCACGATTTCTGGCTGGAGAAGGCTGGAAAAACTGTGCTCTGCAGCGGATTGTATTCTTATTGATGCCTTTTGACTCGGGATGAGAAATTTGTCAACAACAAGATCTTGTATTTATATAGCTTTAACATAATAAACTGTTAAGGCACTTCACAGAAGCATTAAAAACAAAATTTGACACCGAACCGCATAAGGAGATATTAGGGCTGCTAATAAAAGGTTGGTCAAAGAGAGAGGTTTTAAGGAGTGTCTTAAAGGAGGAAAGAAGGGCGGAGGGATTCCAGAGCTTAGGACCTTGGTAGTTGAATACATAGCTACCAATACTGGAGTGATTAAAATCAGGGAAGCTCAAGAGATCAGAATTAGAGGAGCGCAGATCCGATTTGTGGGTCTGGATGAGATTGTAGAGATGGGGAGGGGTGAGGCCACATAGGGATTTGAAAAAAAGGATGAGTGTTTTAAAATAAAGACATTGCTTAACTGGTAGCCAGTTTAGCTCAGCGAGCACAGGAGTAGTGGGTGAGTAGAACCTGGTATGAGTTTGGACATGAGCAGCAGAGTTTTGGATAACATCGAGAAGAGAGGGTAGAATGTGGGATGCTGGTCAGGTGTCCATTGGAATAGTCAGGTCTCGAGGTAACAAAGGCATGAATGAGGATTCCAGCAGCAGATGAGATGAGGCAGTGGCTGAGCCAGCCGATGTTACGGAGGTGGAAATGAGTGATTGCACGGATATGTGATTGGAAGCTCATCTCAGGTTCATATATGACACCAAGGTTCTGAACTGTCTGGTTTGCTCTCAGACAGTTGCCAGGGAGAGGGTTGGAGTCAATTGCTAGGAAACTGAGTTTGTGGCAGGCAATGAAGACAATGACTTTGGTCTTCCCAATATTTAATTGGAGGAAATTTCCGCTCATCGAGCTGTTAGACAATCAGTCTGACAATTTCGTGTCATTGGAGGCGTCAAGAGAGGTGGTAGTGAGATAGAGCTGGACTTTGTCAGCGAACATATGGAAACTGATGCTGTGTGACGGATGATGTCGCTGAGGGGCAGTATTTAAATGAGAAATAGGGTTTTGCCCTGGACTCCCTGCTTTTGTACTCCAGTACCCCTAGACACATTTCTCACTGGGTCGTAACACCTTTTAAACATGAGGTTTTATCAAATTTATGATTAGGAAAGTCTCAACTTTTTAAAGGACTAAGTTTTTGGGTCGGCATGTCATCTTACAGTTGGTGCCTTGCAGCAACTTCATATGGTAGTGTGTGGTCATAGAAAGAGGGTACTCGCCCATGGACATACATGCATGCTGTGAGTTTCTGATCTCAGCAATGTTGGTAAGAGCAGAGAAGAGCCAGATGCTTTCCCATGAGGAGTTTCAGGGGTATGAATGAATTCTGGGACCTGGTTACCTCACCTCAATCTGGGCTGGTGCATAAAGTTCCAATTTGGGAGAAGGGGAGAGAATGCACCAAAATGAGGGAGTGATAATCATATGTAGCCTAAATTTGCTGAAAATATTCACCATAGTGTGCGCTACTTTCTGATGCAGAAATCCAAGGCTGTTATAGCATGAGTGACTTATGCTATTATATGCGCCATGTTGAAGTCTGCTGATATTTTTGCACTGCTCCACAGAGACCGATAAAAGTAGAACAGCTCATGATCAGAGCTCTGCCCCCATTAAAATCATGGCGAGATTAAGTTTGCTGAATTAACGACACTGATCTATACTTAAACCATCACAGAATGGTGCGGGGATTCAATCAGTATTAAACCATATTTTGACACTATTTTGATGAAGTCCGCACAAAACTAAATAAAATTCCCTGGGTATAAAATGTTGAAGTTATACTCAAATGCAGCTATTTTGAAACAACTTGATTATTTTTCAGGTCAAGGGATTCTACTGAATTATTTTAAAACTTAAGTCTAGTAATAGGTGAGGTAAGGACTTCCTGATATTCATTGTAGGTTAGAGAAATCTCCATACCATCAGGAAAGGAAATATAAACCAGTTTATCAAATCCATTTAATCTTTGTTAGAAGTGCAATTTGGAAATAATTGAACCCCCAGCATTGGGCCAATAAAACGTCTGACACATTCTAGGGCTGGATTTAGTTGTGAAATTAATGGTGAGGCGATTGGAGCAAAACTTGTATTAGCAGATTGGTGCCCTTTGCACCGTCCTGATTATAAACGAGAATTCATTACAAAATAAAAAACAACTCCCATTTATACTAAGTAACCTTTTTAAATATGAGGAAATCTGAAGAAATAGTTTGACTCTTTTGTGGCGATATTAAGTAATCTGTTGATCCTTTCTGTGTCGTACCCTGGTACCTTGGATTTATATTAGATACTGACAGCGCCGCTGCTGATCAGCCACTCTCCTCGTTGCAAAGAATTCTAATTATTTTCCCAGCAATTGTGGAACAAGTAAAGCAAATAAAGTCCAAACCCATTAATCTTGCATTAATAATTGGTAAAATCATGGAAATAAAATGGAATTAATCACTGGAAGTAAACTTCATTACCATACTATCCAAGTTGACACTTCAGTGCAGTCTTGAGAGAGTGCTGTATTGTTGGAGATGCCGTCTTTCGGATGAGATGTTAAACCGATGCCCTCAGGTGGACGTAAACGATCTCATGGCACCATTTCAAAGAGGAGCAAGGGTACTATCTCTGATCACCTGACCAATATTTATCTCTTAATCACCATCACATAAACAGATTAACTGGTTGTTATCACATTGCTGTTTGTGGGAGCTTGCTGTGTACAAATTGGTTGCCCTGTTTCCTGTGTTACTATTGTGACTCCACTTCGTAAGTACTTTTTTGGCTGTAAAGCGCTTGGGATGTCCTGTCATCATGAAAGGCATTGTGTAAGTCTTTTTCTTTAAAGTAGCACCCAAAATGTGAGAAATGGCAGATCAGATCTAACTAATCCAATCTTGTTTTTTTTTAAAGTAAGCGTCATCCCAAGTAGATATTAAAAAAACCCATGATTTACATGGGGAGTGTAAACAGCAGCACAGATCACTTGAATCAAATGGCCTGTTTCCTCCTTGTAACCTTTTTTTCTATGTAGAATTTAAAAGTTTCATTAAACACAACCTTTGGCAACGATAGCATTCAAAACTGTTTCGCACCTTTGTTGTATAGTGTAAAATGCAAAGCAGCAGGAAAGAAATACCCACTTTCCTGGCAGCTTGCTAAATTCTTTTCACAATTGCATCCTGTGGTGTTAATGGCATTCTATTAACCGAGGGGTGTATCCAGTTTCATCCCTGGAGCATTGGTAATTGCCACTTAACTTATTTCAACACTATTATTTTTAATAGATTTACTGTGAATTTAAACATATACTAATGCTGATATTTTGAGCTTCAATTGTATTTAATTTTGAAATTTAGTTACTGAAGCAGGGAAGAGATGGTGAGCACTAGCCACTAAATCAACTAATGAAAGTGAAGAATATTGAATATTATACTTTGCTCAATTTGTTTTTTGTTGAATTTTGTTGGCTGTCCCTTTAAATCTAGCCTCAATTTTTAAGAACCAACTATAGACAGAATCTTGCACCACAGTTAACTCGGTTGCAAGTTTTGTTTGGAAGTTTATAAAGGTTGAGGGGGAAGTCGAGCTATCTGTGAGCAAACAGACCATGTGATTTGCTTGGAATTGTATAATGGCAATTTTTTTTAAAACGCTGGTTGGAAGTTATTTGAAATCCAGGACCTGTTTTAGAATGTATGTAGTTATTTGATCGCTGGACTCTGGAATCCTAAGGAAAATAGTCTAAGCTACTATCAATTCCCATAGCAGTAAGAAATACAAGAAACACCACTGCAACAGAATAGCTTAGCATTAAATCATGAGTTTTTATTGGTTTCCATTCAAGAATGTGGGCAAAATGATTGCTACTGTTTGTGTATTTATCACTGATATTTGCTCGTTCATCCTTAGTAAAATCAATTTGCTTAATAGCTTAAAGTTGCAAATAAAAACAGAAAATGCTGGAAAAACTCAGCAGGTCAGGCAGCATCTGTGGAGGGAGAAACGTTAACTCTGTTGCTGTTTCCACAGAAGCTGTCTGGCCTGTTGAGTATTTCCAGCATTTTCTGTTTTTGTTTCATTTCCAGATTCCACAGTATTTTGCTTTTGTATGTAGTTGCAAATTTCTATTGCTCATCAAAGATTGAGAGAGATCCTAAAGAGGCATAGGATAGTTCAATAGCTAAAACCAATCAACAGGTAAATTGTTCCGTTCATTACCTGGTGAAGATACTCTTGGAAACAGAGTTGAGAGTCACTTGTGAGAATGATCTGAAATTCCGTGGGCAAAAAAATCGAGATTAAGAAGGGTATAAAAGATGCAAAATGTAACTGTTTATAAAAATGAAAGGGCTCAAATTCAAGTCAATGGATCTGAATCTTGTGGATTTTTAACCATATTGGTTAGAAGACGGATTAAAAATTACCGAGGTTGCGTTCTTTTGTCTAGGTGCAGCGATCTCTATCTACATTCTTCAGAAAGTGGATGTAACATCTTGCCGCAAAAGCTTTGTTAAATGTACTTTGTTTGTGTCCTGTGATAAGTTGCATTAAAATTAATACTTCAGACAGCTGAGGGCATTGTTGTGGAAGTGATTGATGTGAAGTGTTGGTATAAATTATGCAATATGTCATGCAGTTGTCACTATGAAAAATAGGTAACTTGGGTCTGTAGGTGGTCTAAATTTAAAGATGTGAATTAAGTATGCAGCAATCGGGATTTTTAAAAAGATAATTCAAATAGCTTTCAGGTTTTCACCTTCCTTCAACTACCATTGGACAGGAAGGCAAGTGAGTTGTATCCCTACCACTGCCAGCTCTGCAGTTGTACATTTAACTGCTGGAGGTATGCAAGGATAGCCAGGGGTTGGTTTCTGCAACCCCACCCTGGAAAAAGCTCCTCTTTTCCACATCTCCCTGCCTCACTCTTGCTACCTTCTCAGTTGCCCAACCAAGATTGGCATCTCATTGTGCAGGGGGTGCACCCATGCCTTTCCTTTGTGTGGCTAAGATCAGCTTCTGTTTTTGGGCTACCTTGGCTTTTCCCCATTCAAAAAAAGTCTCTGGTTAATGTTACAGTTTTCTGCTCTAGTATATTAGCACAGCTAGTGGCCAAAGAGTGACGTTGGACAAGGTTCATCTTTGGTTAGCGATGATTTCAAAGAGGAGGTATGTGTATAAGTGTTGCCTGGGTTTATTTTAGTTTGGACTAGATTTTCTAGATTAAAATTAGTTGCTTTCCAGCGAACACATTTGATCCACCTATGAAGGTAGATCCTGCAGTGGATAAAACAAGTTTATAATCTATTAGATATTTTATGTAATGAAAGTGGTGAATCAAATTTTTTTTAAAAAAGTTCTTCGTCTTAAAGCTGCTGTTTCAAATTATATCTGAATAATTTTTAAATGTTGTGAATATGCTATATGTTCAGAATTAAGAGCACTGGAAATACACATCAGGTGTATCAGACACAGGCCTAGAATTTGCGGGAAAAAATAACCGTGTGAACGATGCACGCCATTATTACTGTGTGAATCGACCAGCAAATTGTGGCGAGGAAGCACTGCCCACTGAATCGCAAATTGCCACAAGCTGTCAGCTGATTTGCACTGCTGCACTGTTGGCTTTGTGAAATGGTATCTCACCTTTAGCCACCTGTGATTCTCATGAAGTTGTGGCAATTGCACCATAACTACCTAATAAACGTGCCGTAGTGCGTTCAGCCTGGCAATTAACAATGCCAGTGTGCTTTAACAATGTGATAACTGCCAATCAACATCTTTCCCAGAAATGTAAACTTTTTTTATTCATTCATGGGATATGGGCATTGCAGGCAAGGTCAGCATTCTGGGTATTACATCTTTTCATAGCAGTTTGATACAACTGAGTGGCTTGCTTGCCCATTGCAGAGGGAAGTTAAGTGTCAACCACATTGCTGTGGGTCTAGAGTCAATTATAGGCTAGACTGGGTAAGGATGGCTGGTTTCCTTCCCTAAATGATATTAGTGAAACAGCAATCCGGTAGTTTCATGGTCATCATTGATACCAACTTTTTATTCCAGATTTATTTGATTAGTTGAATTTCAATTCCCTAACTGCCTTGGTTAGGGTTTGAACTCACAGAATCACTGAAGCAAAATGGCTACTTTCTTCTAAGGCCATGGAGCTTAATGTGTTTGTTTTTTCTATATTTATAGTTGTAAGTGATTGTCTCATGCATTGAAATGTTTTTGCTGTTAATATCTTATAGATCCACTGTCCATGAGCCCTCAGAAAGCTTTGGAAAGTATTGGGGCTAATTTACAGAAGCAGTATGAGAACTGGCAACCAAGGGTGAGTTTTGTTTCATTCATCATTGTGAACAAATTTAGCAAATTGTGTTGAAATTACAGGACTTTACTAAAGGCACAGTTGTAGCCCAAACAGTGCAGAATTTGTAACTATGCTATTTACTAAGTAGGAACTCAATGTTATGAGATTGAGGAACTCTTCCATATACCTGATGGAATTTGTTTTCCAAGTTACGGGAACGTATCATAGTTAAGATTGTATTTATATAGCACATTTAATGTAATAAAATGCCCCAAGGTGCTTCACAGGAGCATTATAAAAGAAGTATGACACTAAGCCACAAAAGCTTGGTCAAAGAGGTAGGTTTTAAGGAGTCCCTTAAAAGAGGGAGGAGAGGTGTAGGGAGGATATTCCAGAGCTAGGAGCCTAGGCAACTGAGGGCACAGCTAGCAATGGTGGAAGGATTAAAATCAGGGATGCACAAGAGTCCAGAATTAGAGGAGCGCAGATATCTTGGAGGGGTGTGGGGCTGGAGCAGATTAGAGATCGGGAGGGTCAAGGCCATGGAGGGATTTGAAAACAAGATGGGAATTTTAAAATCATGACGTTGCTTGACCGAGAGCTTGTGCAGGTCAGAGAGCGTAGAGGTGATAGGGGAACAGGTCAAGATATGGGCAGCAGAGTTTTGGTTGACCTCAAGTTTATGGAGAGTAGAATGTGGGAGACCAGCCAGGAGTGCTTTAGAATAGTCAAGTCTAGAGGTAATGAAGGCATGAATGAGGGTTTCAACAGCAGATGAGCTGAGACGGGTGCAGTGGGGAAATGTTACGGAGGTGGTAATAGGCGGTCTTAGGGATGGCGTGAATGAGGTTGAAAATTACTTTCGGGGTCAAATATGACACTACGGTTGCGAATAGACTGGCTTAATCTCAGACTGTTGCCAGGGAGAGGAATGGAGTTGGTAGCTATGGAACAGAGTTTGGAGTGGGGACCGAAGACAATGGCTTCAATCTTCCCAGTATTTAATTGGAGGAAATTTCTGCTCATCCAGTAGTAGACTTTGGATAAGCAGTCTGATAATTTAGCAACAGTGGAGGAGACGAGAGAATTGGTGGTGAGGTGGAGCTGGGTGCCATCAGCATACATGTGAAAACTAGCACTGCTTTCAGACGATGTCGCCGAGGGGCAGCACAGAGACGAGAAAGAGTGGCGCAGTGGTTAGCACCGCAGCCTGAGAGCTCCAGCAACCCGGGTTCAGTTCTGGGTACTGCCTGTGCGGAGTTTGCAAGTTCTCCCTGTGACCACGTGGGTTTCCGCCGGGTGCTCTGGTTTCCTCCTACAGCCAAAGACTTGCAGGTTGATAGGTAATTTGGCCATTGTAAATTGCCCCAAGTGTAGGTAGGTGGTAGGAGAATGGTGGGGATGTGGTAAAGAATATGGGGTTAATGTAGGATTAGTATAAATGGGTGGTTGGTTGGCACAGACTTGGTGGGCCGAAGGGCCTGTTTCAGTGCTGTATCTCTAAATAAAAAATAAATAAAGTAGAATTGGGGGGGGGGGGGGGGTCCAATGATAGATCCTTGGGGGACACTAGAGGTATCTGAGCAGGAGGAGAAGCCATTGCAAATGATTCTCTGGCTATGATTAGATAGATAGGAATGGAACCAGGTGAGAGCAGTCCACCCAACTGGACAACAGTGGAGAGGCACTGGAGGAGCATGGTGTGGTCAACCATGTCAAAGGTTGCAGACAGGACAAGGAGGAAAGGTTTACCTTTGTCACAGTCATAGGATGTCCTTTGTGATCTTAAGAGCTGTATCGGTACTATGGCAAGGGCAGAAACCTGATTGGAGGGATTCAAACATGGAGTTCTGGGAAAGATGAGAACGGATTTGGGAGGAGACGTTCAAGGACGTTGGCGAGGAAAGGGAGTTTGGAGATGGGAGAGTAGTCTGCAAGGGCAGTGGGGTCAAGCATTGGTTGTTTTTGGCGAGGGGTGATGATGGCAGATTTGAAGGAGAAAGGGGCAAGAATATCAGCTAACCTGGGGGTGAAGTTGGGTAGTCTGAAGCTTGTGTTTCCTGGTGGCAGAAACCTGAAATTTCTGCATGTTCTACATTTGTGGTGTTCATTTAATTCAGTATTACTCCATTAGTTCCTTAACGCTCTGATACCACTTGTTTCTCATTCAGCTTTATCTGTTTTTGGTAGCTTTTAAGTTTTAGGTATAACTCAAATTGGGACTTATGTTCTTGTTACAGTTGATGAATAAAAAAGTAAGAACTGTATAAGTCAATAACTAGAACAATTTATGGCTTGAATTTTAATTGCCTTATGTATAGTGCCTTGGTTTTATGGCCCTTGGGAGCCGAGGAGCTGTTGACCTGTTTCAAAGCTCAAACTGCATGGAACTGGTCAGTATGATTGCTGCTGATGTACCAAAGGAACTGATCAACTGAATTCTATTTCTATTCATCTTTCTTCTTTAAGTGTCCTAAATTGAGTTGAAAGTAAAGCTTTCAATCACAGCCTGAGAAGCTAGAATAATGGAACCAGTGGATAATGAGCCATGTATTGTAAAGTCTGTCACCGTGGAGTTTGTTTATTTTCCAAAGGTCACTGCTATACCACAATTAATTGTGGTCCTGAATAAATTTGGGATTCAGGGTTATTGAAAATGCAGCTAGGTAATACTGTGGATAAGCATTCTAGGTAGATCGAAAGAGATCTATATAAGTGGGCTAGATAGACAAAGCGATCTATCTGCCTGAAACAGTTAATATGATGCAGTCCATTTAAAAAATTCTTGAATTTATATAGAATCAGTTTTTTAATTGGTTATACGTTAATCAGTGTATTGCATATCATCCAGTAGGGGATTTTCCTTTGCATGAGTTTTGTTCGCTGAGGCATTACAAGTGACGCGATTCTCTCCTTTTGCATTCTGTGCAAGTCTTGACGTCTCGGATCAGTCATTTCCCTTTCACCCTTCAAGATGAATGTCTGTTGCTTTCCAGCAGCAAAGTTTCCTTGCCTTTTGTGTTCAGAAAGCTCCTTTAAATATTTCCTATACCCCTTTAAAACCTGATTCGTTGATTTCTCTGGGTAAATGGAACAATATCAATCTCATTCAAAAAAAGTTTAGGCCTCCAATATTTTTTGAAACATGCATTTAGTTACAAAGCAACATATTGCCGATGTTACGCGTGGAGAGAAAAAGAGAGTTAACATTTCAGGTCTGTGATCTTTCATCAGAACTAGCAAAAGTTAGAAATATAATAGGTTTTGAACAAGTGAAAAGGGGCAGAGTAAGAAAAACAAAAGGGAAGATCTGTGATAGGGTGGAGGAAAGGAGAAATTAAATGACAGAAGGTTTCATGGTACAAAACCAAGGGGAGTGGTAATGGGGCAAGTGAAGAAACAAAGGATATGTCTGGATGGGGTGTAACTGGCAGGATAGCAGCCATCTACACACAAAGTAAAGGGATCAAGAATGAAATGGGGGGCTGGGGGTGGAGGGTGAGGGAAACAAACCAGCAATAAAATGAGATTAAGTTCTAAAATTATTAAACTCAATGTTGAGTCCGCGGAACTGTAAAGCCGGACTCAGAATTGAGTTCGATCATTTTAGATCAGGGTTGTTCAACATACGGCCCGTGGAACAGGACACAGCCTGCCAAAGGTTTCCACCCAGCTCACGGCTGTAAACTTCCCAATGGGTTTTCCAACAATTTTTAAAAGCCCGCCGGAAAACCCCAAATCTGTCCAATGTTCGGAAGTGCGTTACTCCTTTAGCAGCTGTCAGCTGTGAAAATGACAGCGCGATGTTTTTAAACAAACTGAGCAACCAGAAAACTGCTGTGCTGAGTGTCCTGCTCAGTGCAACTGTCAGAGGGAGAGGGGCGGGGGAAAGGGAGAGAGAGGGGCGGGGGAAAGGGAGAGAGAGGGGCGGGGGAAAGGGAGAGAGAGGGGCGGGGGAAAGGGAGAGAGAGGGGCGGGGGAAAGGGAGAGAGAGGGGCGGGGGAAAGGGAGAGAGAGGGGCGGGGGAAAGGGAGAGAGAGGGGCGGGGGAAAGGGAGAGAGAGGGGCGGGGGAAAGGGAGAGAGAGGGGCGGGGGAAAGGGAGAGAGAGGGGCGGGGGAAAGGGAGAGAGAGGGGCGGGGGAAAGGGAGAGAGAGAGGGGGGGCGGGGGAAAGGGAGAGAGAGAGGGGGGGCGGGGGAAAGGGAGAGAGAGAGGGGGGGCGGGGGAAATGGAGAGAGAGAGGGGGGGCGGGGGAAATGGAGAGAGAGAGGGGGGCGGGGGAAATGGAGAGAGAGAGGGGGGCGGGGGAAATGGAGAGAGAGAGGGGGGCGGGGGAAATGGAGAGAGAGAGGGGGGCGGGGGAAATGGGGAGAGGGAGGGGGGCGGGGGAAATGGGGAGAGGGAGGGGGGCGGGGGAAATGGGGAGAGAGAGAGAGAGAGGGGGGCGGGGGAAATGGGGAGAGAGAGAGAGAGAGGGGGGCGGGGGAAATGGGGAGAGAGAGAGAGAGAGGGGGGCGGGGGAAATGGGGAGAGAGAGAGAGAGAGGGGGGCGGGGGAAATGGGGAGAGAGAGAGAGAGAGGGGGGCGGGGGAAATGGGGAGAGAGAGAGAGGGGGCGGGGGAAATGGGGAGAGAGAGAGGGGGGCGGGGGAAATGGAGAGAGAGAGGGGGGCGGGGGAAATGGAGAGAGAGAGGGGGGCGGGGGAAATGGAGAGAGAGAGGGGGGCGGGGGAAATGGGGAGAGAGAGGGGGGCGGGGGAAATGGGGAGAGAGAGGGGGGCGGGGGAAATGGGGAGAGAGAGGGGGGCGGGGGAAATGGGGAGAGAGAGAGAGAGAGGGGGGCGGGGGAAATGGGGAGAGAGAGAGAGAGAGGGGGGCGGGGGAAATGGAGAGAGAGAGAGAGAGGGGGGGCGGGGGAAATGGAGAGAGAGAGAGAGAGGGGGGGCGGGGGAAATGGAGAGAGAGAGAGAGAGAGGGGGGGCGGGGGAAATGGAGAGAGAGAGAGAGAGGGGGGGCGGGGGAAATGGAGAGAGAGAGAGAGGGGGGGCGGGGGAAATGGAGAGAGAGAGAGAGGGGGCGGGGGAAATGGAGAGAGAGAGAGAGAGAGGGGGCGGGGGAAATGGAGAGAGAGAGAGAGAGGGGGGGGGGCGGGGGAAATGGGGAGAGAGAGGGGGGGGCGGGGGAAATGGGGAGAGAGAGAGAGAGGGGGGGGCGGGGGAAATGGAGAGAGAGAGAGAGAGGGGGGCGGGGGAAATGGAGAGAGAGAGAGAGGGGGGGGCGGGGGAAATGGAGAGAGAGAGGGGGGGGCGGGGGAAATGGAGAGAGAGAGGGGGGGGCGGGGGAAATGGAGAGAGAGAGGGGGGGCGGGGGAAATGGAGAGAGAGAGGGGGGGGCGGGGGAAATGGAGAGAGAGAGGGGGGGGCGGGGGAAATGGAGAGAGAGGGGGGGGCGGGGGAAATGGAGAGAGAGAGGGGGGGGCGGGGGAAATGGAGAGAGAGAGGGGGGGCGGGGGAAATGGAGAGAGAGAGGGGGGGGCGGGGGAAATGGAGAGAGAGGGGGGGCGGGGGAAATGGAGAGAGAGAGAGAGAGGGGGGGTGGGGGAAATGGAGAGAGAGAGAGAGAGGGGGGGCGGGGGAAATGGAGAGAGAGAGAGAGGGGGGGCGGGGGAAATGGAGAGAGAGAGAGAGAGGGGGGGCGGGGGAAATGGAGAGAGAGAGAGAGAGAGGGGGCGGGGGAAATGGAGAGAGAGAGAGAGAGAGAGGGAAGGGGAAATGGAGAGAGAGAGAGAGAGGGGGGGGGCGGGGGAAATGGGGAGAGAGAGGGGGGGGGGGCGGGGGAAATGGAGAGAGAGAGGGGGGGCGGGGGAAATGGAGAGAGAGAGAGAGAGAGGGGGCGGGGGAAATGGAGAGAGAGAGAGAGGGGGGGCGGGGGAAATGGAGAGAGAGAGAGAGAGAGGGGGCGGGGGAAATGGAGAGAGAGAGAGAGAGAGGGCGGGGGAAATGGAGAGAGAGAGAGAGAGGGGGGGGGCGGGGGAAATGGGGAGAGAGAGAGGGGGGGGGCGGGGGAAATGGGGAGAGAGAGAGAGGGGGGGCGGGGGAAATGGAGAGAGAGAGAGAGGGGGGGCGGGGGAAATGGAGAGAGAGAGAGAGGGGGTGCGGGGGAAATGGAGAGAGAGAGAGAGAGGGGGGGGCGGGGGAAATGGAGAGAGAGAGAGAGAGGGGGGGGCGGGGGAAATGGAGAGAGAGAGGGGGGGGCGGGGAAATGGAGAGAGGGGGGGGGGGCGGGGGAAATGGAGAGAGAGGGGGGGGGCGGGGGAAATGGAGAGAGAGAGAGAGAGAGGGGGCGGGGGAAATGGAGAGAGAGAGAGAGAGAGGGGGCGGGGGAAATGGAGAGAGAGAGAGAGAGAGAGGGGGCGGGGGAAATGGAGAGAGAGAGAGAGAGGGGGCGGGGGAAATGGAGAGAGAGAGAGAGAGGGGCGGGGGAAATGGAGAGAGAGAGAGAGGGGGCGGGGGAAATGGAGAGAGAGAGAGAGAGAGGGGGCGGGGGAAATGGAGAGAGAGAGAGAGAGAGGGGGCGGGGGAAATGGAGAGAGAGAGAGAGAGAGGGGGCGGGGGAAATGGAGAGAGAGAGAGAGAGGGGGCGGGGGAAATGGAGAGAGAGAGAGAGAGAGGGGCGGGGGAAATGGAGAGAGAGAGAGGGGGGGGCGGGGGAAATGGAGAGAGAGAGAGAGAGGGGGCGGGGGAAATGGAGAGAGAGAGAGAGAGGGGGCGGGGGAAATGGAGAGAGAGAGAGAGAGGGGGCGGGGGAAATGGAGAGAGAGAGACAGAGGGGGCGGGGGAAATGGAGAGAGAGAGAGAGAGGGGGCGGGGGAAATGGAGAGAGAGAGAGAGAGGGGGCGGGGGAAATGGAGAGAGAGAGAGAGAGGGGGCGGGGGAAATGGAGAGAGAGAGAGAGAGGGGGCGGGGAAATGGAGAGAGAGAGAGAGAGGGGGCGGGGGAAATGGAGAGAGAGAGAGAGAGGGGGCGGGGGAAATGGAGAGAGAGAGAGAGAGGGGGCGGGGGAAATGGAGAGAGAGAGAGAGAGGGGGCGGGGGAAATGGAGAGAGAGAGAGAGAGGGGGCGGGGGAAATGGAGAGAGAGAGAGAGAGGGGGCGGGGGAAATGGAGAGAGAGAGAGAGAGGGGGCGGGGGAAATGGAGAGAGAGAGAGAGAGAGAGGGGGCGGGGGAAATGGAGAGAGAGAGAGAGAGAGAGAGGGAAGGGGAAATGGAGAGAGAGAGAGAGAGGGGGGGGCGGGGGAAATGGGGAGAGAGAGGGGGGGGGCGGGGGAAATGGAGAGAGAGAGGGGGGGCGGGGGAAATGGAGAGAGAGAGAGAGAGAGGGGGCGGGGGAAATGGAGAGAGAGAGAGAGAGAGGGCGGGGGAAATGGAGAGAGAGAGAGAGGGGGGGGCGGGGGAAATGGGGAGAGAGAGAGGGGGGGGGCGGGGGAAATGGGGAGAGAGAGAGAGGGGGGCGGGGGAAATGGAGAGAGAGAGAGAGGGGGGGCGGGGGAAATGGAGAGAGAGAGAGAGGGGGTGCGGGGGAAATGGAGAGAGAGAGAGAGAGGGGGGGCGGGGGAAATGGAGAGAGAGAGAGAGAGGGGGGGGCGGGGGAAATGGAGAGAGAGAGGGGGGGGCGGGGGAAATGGAGAGAGGGGGGGGGGCGGGGGAAATGGAGAGAGAGGGGGGGGGCGGGGGAAATGGAGAGAGAGAGAGAGAGAGGGGGCGGGGGAAATGGAGAGAGAGAGAGAGAGAGAGGGGGCGGGGGAAATGGAGAGAGAGAGAGAGAGAGAGGGGGCGGGGGAAATGGAGAGAGAGAGAGAGAGGGGGCGGGGGAAATGGAGAGAGAGAGAGAGAGGGGGCGGGGGAAATGGAGAGAGAGAGAGAGGGGGCGGGGGAAATGGAGAGAGAGAGAGAGAGAGGGGGCGGGGGAAATGGAGAGAGAGAGAGAGAGAGAGGGGGCGGGGGAAATGGAGAGAGAGAGAGAGAGAGGGGGCGGGGGAAATGGAGAGAGAGAGAGAGAGGGGGCGGGGGAAATGGAGAGAGAGAGAGAGAGAGGGGGCGGGGGAAATGGAGAGAGAGAGAGAGGGGGGGCGGGGGAAATGGAGAGAGAGAGAGAGAGGGGGCGGGGGAAATGGAGAGAGAGAGAGAGAGGGGGCGGGGGAAATGGAGAGAGAGAGAGAGAGGGGGCGGGGGAAATGGAGAGAGAGAGAGAGAGGGGGCGGGGGAAATGGAGAGAGAGAGAGAGAGGGGGCGGGGGAAATGGAGAGAGAGAGAGAGAGGGGGCGGGGGAAATGGAGAGAGAGAGAGAGAGGGGGCGGGGGAAATGGAGAGAGAGAGAGAGAGGGGGCGGGGGAAATGGAGAGAGAGAGAGAGAGGGGGCGGGGGAAATGGAGAGAGAGAGAGAGAGGGGGCGGGGGAAATGGAGAGAGAGAGAGAGAGGGGGCGGGGGAAATGGAGAGAGAGAGAGAGAGGGGGCGGGGGAAATGGAGAGAGAGAGAGAGAGAGGGGGCGGGGGAAATGGAGAGAGAGAGAGAGAGAGAGGGGGCGGGGGAAACGGAGAGAGAGAGAGAGAGAGAGGGGGCGGGGGAAACGGAGAGAGAGAGAGAGAGGGGGGGCGGGGGAAATGGAGAGAGAGAGAGAGAGGGGGCGGGGGAAATGGAGAGAGAGAGAGAGAGAGAGAGGGGGCGGGGGAAATGGAGAGAGAGAGAGAGAGAGAGGGGGCGGGGGAAATGGAGAGAGAGAGAGAGAGAGGGGGCGGGGGAAATGGAGAGAGAGAGAGAGAGGGGGCGGGGGAAATGGAGAGAGAGAGAGAGAGAGAGGGCGGGGGAAATGGAGAGAGAGAGGGGGCGGGGGAAATGGAGAGAGAGAGAGAGAGAGAGGGGGCGGGGGAAATGGAGAGAGAGAGAGAGAGAGAGGGGGCGGGGGAAATGGAGAGAGAGAGAGAGAGGGGGCGGGGGAAATGGAGAGAGAGAGAGAGAGGGGGCGGGGGAAATGGAGGAGAGAGAGAGAGAGAGAGAGAGGGCGGGGGAAATGGAGAGAGAGAGAGAGAGAGAGGGGGCGGGGGAAATGGAGAGAGAGAGAGAGAGAGAGAGAGAGGGGGGGCGGGGGAAATGGAGAGAGAGAGAGAGAGAGAGGGCGGGGGAAATGGAGAGAGAGAGAGAGAGAGGGGGCGGGGGAAATGGAGAGAGAGAGAGAGAGGGGGCGGGGGAAATGGAGAGAGAGAGAGAGAGGGGGCGGGGGAAATGGGGAGAGAGAGAGAGAGAGAGGGGGAAATGGGGAGAGAGAGAGAGAGGGGGCGGGGGAAATGGGGAGAGAGAGAGAGAGAGAGGGGGCGGGGGAAATGGGGAGAGAGAGAGAGAGAGGGGGGGGCGGGGGAAATGGGGAGAGAGAGAGAGAGAGAGGGGGGGGGCGGGGGAAATGGGGAGAGAGAGAGAGAGGGGGGGGGCGGGGGAAATGGGGAGAGAGAGAGAGGGGGGGAAATGGAGAGAGAGAGAGAGAGAGGGGGCGGGGGAAATGGAGAGAGAGAGAGAGAGGGGGGGGCGGGGGAAATGGAGAGAGAGAGGGGGGGGCGGGGGAAATGGAGAGAGAGAGAGAGAGAGGGGGGGCGGAAATGGAGAGAGAGAGAGAGGGGGGGGCGGAAATGGAGAGAGAGAGAGAGGGGGGGGCGGAAATGGAGAGAGAGAGAGAGAGGGGGGGCGGAAATGGAGAGAGAGAGAGAGAGGGGGGGCGGAAATGGAGAGAGAGAGAGAGAGGGGGGGCGGAAATGGAGAGAGAGAGAGAGGGGGGGGCGGGGGAAATGGGGAGAGAGAGAGAGGGGGGCGGGGGAAATGGGGGAGAGAGAGAGAGGGGGGGGCGGGGGAAATGGAGAGAGAGAGAGAGAGAGAGAGAGAGAGAGAGAGAGGGGGGGGGCGGGGGAAATGGAGAGAGAGAGAGAGAGAGGGGGGGCGGGGGAAATGGAGAGAGAGAGAGAGAGAGAGAGAGAGAGGGGGGGCGGGGGAAATGGAGAGAGAGAGAGGGGGCGGGGGAAATGGAGAGAGAGAGAGAGAGGGGGCGGGGGAAATGGAGAGAGAGAGAGAGAGGGGGGGCGGGGGAAATGGAGAGAGAGAGAGAGAGGGGGCGGGGGAAATGGAGAGAGAGAGAGAGGGGGGGGCGGGGGAAATGGAGAGAGAGAGAGAGAGAGGGGGGCGGGGGAAATGGAGAGAGAGAGAGAGGGGGGTGCGGGGGAAATGGAGAGAGAGAGAGGGGGGGGCGGTGGAAATGGAGAGAGAGAGAGAGGGGGGGGCGGTGGAAATGGAGAGAGAGAGAGAGGGGGGGGCGGTGGAAATGGAGAGAGAGAGAGAGGGGGGGGCGGGGGAAATGGAGAGAGAGAGAGAGGGGGGGGCGGGGGAAATGGAGAGAGAGAGAGAGGGGGGGGCGGGGGAAATGGAGAGAGAGAGAGAGGGGGGGGCGGGGGAAATGGAGAGAGAGAGAGAGGGGGGGGCGGGGGAAATGGAGAGAGAGAGAGAGGGGGGGGCGGGGGAAAAGGAGAGAGAGAGGGGGGGGCGGGGGAAATGGAGAGAGAGAGAGGGGGGGCGGGGGAAATGGAGAGAGAGGGGGGGCGGGGGAAATGGAGAGAGGGGGGGGGCGGGAAAAATGGAGAGAGGGGGGGGGGCGGGGGAAATGGAGAGAGAGGGGGGGGGCGGGGGAAATGGAGAGAGAGAGGGGGGGGCGGCGGAAATGGAGAGAGGGGGGGGGCGGGGGAAATGGAGAGAGAGAGGGGGGGGCGGGGGAAATGGAGAGAGAGAGAGAGGGGGGGGCGGGGGAAATGGGGAGAGAGAGAGAGAGAGGGGGGGGGGCGGGGAAATGGGGAGAGAGAGAGAGAGAGAGGGGG